>NC_066618.1:766670-986975 GCF_025201925.1 Gopherus flavomarginatus
CTACGGCCAGACAGGACCCCAGTTCTGCTAGTCCAACCTCCCACCCACACAGACCCACCCGGATGCCCATGCTGAGCCCAACAGCACCAAACTGAATCGCTTTGGAGAGAGAAGGTGAGTGAGGGAATATCTTGTATGGGGCCAACTTCTGCTGGTGGAAGGCACAAGCCCCCAAGTTCCACAGAGGTCCTAAGACACCTGGAGTTCAAAAGCTTGGTACCTTCCACAAACAGAAGTTGGTGAAATAAAAGATACCTGCCAACCCAGCTACACCACCACCAAGGAATGTCAATCCTCAGGAATCTAAACAGTGTGCCCTTGGCAGAGAACAGGGCCCACGGGCAAAGGGGATGAGCAGAGGACCCACAGATCTGAAGGCCTGAAGAAACCACTGTGCGCTTCCAGCCCATCCCTGCCATGTGCACATGCACACAGGTTTCAGAATTCCTCTGATCAGCTGAATTAAACTCTATTCTTAAGAAAGAGATCTAATTTTGTTGTACAGACTCCAAGCGATGGTGAGTCTACCATATCTCCTGGGAACCCGTTCCAATGTTCAGTTACCCTCGCTGCTAGGAATTGTGTCTCATTCCAAGGTTGAATTTGTCTCACTTCAGCTTCCAGCCACTGGATCTTCTGCCTTTCTCAGCAGGACTGCAAAACCCCCACTATCAGATCTTGTCCATGTGTCAGTGCCTAGACACAGCGATCAAATCACCTCTCACTTTTCTCTTCCAGAAGCTGAATAGATTGAGCTCCACAAACATCACATCATATTGGATAATGGAGAGAAAGTATGCTTATAAAATGTGCAGATGATACCAAACTGGGAGGGGTTGCAAGCACTTTGGCAGACAGGATTAGAATTCAAAACAATCTCAGGAAGTTGGAGAACTGGACAAGATGAAATTCAGTAAAGATAAGTGCAAAGTACCTCGCTTAGGAAGGAAAAATCAAATGCAGTACTACAAAATGGGGAACAACTGATCAAGTGGTCGCACTGATGAAGACGATCTGGGGTTTATAGTGGATCACAAACTGAATATGAGTCAACAATGTGATGCAGTTGCAAAAAAAGGCCAGTATCATTCTGTGGTGTATGAACAGGAGTGTTGTATGTAAGACGCGGGGAGGTAATTGACCCACTCATCTCAACACTGGCGAGGCCTCAGCTGGGGCACGGTGTCCAGTTCTGGGTGCCGCACTTCAGGAAAGATGTGGAAAAGTTGGAGAGAGTCCAGAAAAGAGCAACAAAAACTATAAAAGGTTCAGAATACCTGCCCTGTGAGGAAAGGTTAGAAACTCTGGGCATGTTCAGTCTTGAGAAAAGAAGACGGGGGTGGGGGAGCTGATAACAGCCTTCAGATATGTTACGGGCTGTTATAAAGAGGGAGGTGATCAACCATTCTCCATGTCCACTGAAGGCAGGACAAGTAGTAACGGGCTTAATCTGCAGCAAGGGAGATTTAGATTGGATATAGTTAAGCTCTGGAACAGACTTCCAAGGGAGGTCGTGGAATCCCCATCATAGGAAGTGTTTAAGAACAGGCTGGACAAACAACTGTCAGGAATGGTCTAGGGTTACTTGGTCCTGCCTCAGTACAGGGGCTCGACTTGAGTTCTCACTGTGCCTTCCAGATCTATCTATGATTGTAAAACTGGTTTCCAGACCCTGGGTCATTTCTGTGGCCTCCTTTGAACTGTCTCCAGTATCTCCACCGCCTTCTCGAAACACGTACACCAGAACTGGACATGGTATTCTAGTAATGGTCTTTCCAACGCTGTGTACAGGGGCGAGCTCACTTCCCCACTTCTCCTTGATACCTCCCTTTCCACACACCCAAGGATCGCCTCAGCCCTTTTTCCCACCACACTGCACTCAGCTCTCCTCTGGAGATGATTACCTACAAAGACCCTGCTCTGAGACATGGCTTTCCCCGGAGGTATCACTTGCCCTCTTGGTTCCCAGATGTATTACCTTTAACACAGCCGAATGTAAGTGCATTTTGTTGAATTATGACCCTTTAACTAGGTGCTTTAGATCAGTGTAACATCGACCTGTCCTCCTCAATATTTTTTACTCCACCAACCTTTGTCCTCTGCAAACCTGAACAGCAAAGATTTTATATCATTATCTAGATCACTGTTAAAATACTGAATAGCATTGGATTAAGAACCGATCTCTGCAATACCCTACTAGAAACAGCCCCAATCATTTATATCACCCACTGGGAACTATATTTTGAGATCTGCCAGTAAGCCAGTTTTGAATACATCTAACACGTGCCCTGCTATTCTATTTATTCAAAATGTTACTCGGTTCTAAGTCAAACGCCTTTGAGAAACCCAAGTATACTACAACAATACAGTTACATTTATCAAGCAGACCTGTAATCCCATAAGAAAAAAGACAACAGGTTTCTTTGACAAGACCTGCCTTCCACAAGTCATTCAGACTGGCATTAATGACATTTGGAGTTGCTAATTCTTTGCTGAGTCGCAAATTGTCCGTTCCATTACTTTACCTGGAATCGACATCAGGCCAGCCAGTCCACAGTTCCCTGGAACCGCCCTTTTAAATACTGGAACTGCTCTGGAATTTTCCTAGTTTTCCAAGATTGATTAAAAATTAACATCAGTGGCTCAGAGAGCTCCTCAGCTGGTTCCTTTGTGACTCTTGGGTGTAAATACTCCAGGACTATTGATTTGAAAATGTTTAATTCTGCTGCCTTACATCCTCCATTGTTACAGATGGTAAACTTTCTATTCCATCCACAACATCACATGAGATGGACACAGACTCCAGCTTCATTCCAGATACAGAACAGAAATACCCATGGATCATTTCTATCTTTTCTACATCACAGTTATGCCAAAAATTACATGTAGCTCGACAAAGCCCGTCGCCAGTGTCCCAGGAGCCAGGGATGCTAGTGCCAGCCTGCCTAGGGAGCGCAGGAACATGGTTTTCATTCCCTCCCACAGAGAGTGGACACTTCACAATCCATTATCACTGTCAGTGGAGCTGATGGCGATGTGCAAAGTTAAGGTTGCCCAACACCTCTCATTAGAGGCCCCTGCTTTCAGCTGCTTGTAACTTTGGCAAACAAGCGATTCAGGCTGAAATTTTCCATGCTCGCTCTCTGCTTCAGACTGAACATTTCTGGAAAGTTTCAGCCAAAATAGTTCAGCCATTTCCAAAAGTGAGGGGAGGGAGACTCAGGTGGCTTTGCCAAAGTTTGACGCTGTTTCCAGCAAATGCTTCTCGATTTTAAGAGCTGCAGCAGCTCCATGGTTTGGAGCAGGAACTTATCATTTGGAGAAAATCACCCTCACCCCAGGGAGGTGCTTTCTGCCGCCCATGAAAATACTCCCAGATTTGGCAAAGCCATAAGCCTTGAAATCCCCATTCACAGGTGCGCAGAACAGCACGCTAGCATGCACGTCACCAGGAAAAACACGCGCCTTATTAGCACGGGGTAACTAATGCCCCAGCGAAGACAAGGCCACTTATTGTTTTAACACATTGGCAGATCAACCTAGGCTACGTCTGAGGGACACAGGGCTGGAAGGGGCCCCGGCTGATGGAGCCCAGGCCCTGCTGTCGCAGGCCCCCTGGCGTATCAGCCCACTCATACAATGATCACGCTCCTTCTTGCCCCCACTGCTGCTATTGGGAGGTTGTTCCCGAGCCTCCCTCCTCTGATGGTCAGAAACCTTCTTCTCATTTCCCGCCTGGATTTATGCCTGGCCCGTTTATCCCCTTGGCTCTGGTGCTAACGCTGCCCTTCGGTTTAAATAGCTCTTCCCCTCTCTGCGTTTAACCCTTCATGTACTTATAGAGCAACCAGATCCCGCTCACCCTTGCTTTGCTGCAAGATAACGCAACTCGCAGCCCTGGGCTGCCAAGCCGCACAGCCGCCCACGGGCTGGGTTTGGCCATGATGAGCAGCACAGCTCACTGGCATATGGCCCGAGACTGAGAGCGCCACCACTCGCAGTGCTGCTCTCTGCTCGCCTTTCCAGGGTGTCACGGGACCGGCTCTGGGGAGTGGGGGAGCAAACAGTCTAGGCCTAGGAAACTCATACCCTGGCAGGACCCGCACAGGCAGCCATCCAACCCCAGCGTGGTATTGCACGGCCTTTCCCACCCTCCCTGCCATGGGTACCCAGCCAACCCCGGCGGGGCACAGCACAGCCTCTCCCACCCTCCCCGCCACAGGTACCCGCCCAACCCAGGCAGGGCACATCATGGCCTCTCCCATCCTCCCCGCCACAGGTACCCACCCAACCCCAGCGGGGCACGGCATGGCCTCGCCCACCCTCCCCACCACGGGTACCCGTCCAACCCAGGCAGGGCACGTCACAGCCTCTCCCGTCCTCCCCGCCATGGGTACCCGTCCAACCCCAGCGGGGCACGGCATGGCCTCGCCCACCCTCTCCGCCACGGGTACCCGTCCAACCCCAGTGTGGTATTGCACAGCCTCTCCCACCCTCCCCGCCACGGGTATCCACCCAGCCTCAGCGGGGCACAGCACGGCCTCTCCCACCCTCCTCGTCACGGGTACCCACCCAACCCAGGCAGGGCACGACATGGCCTCGCCCACCCTCCCCGCCACGGATACCCGTCCAACCCCAGCGGGGCACGGCATTGCCTCGCCCACCCTCCCTGCCACAGGTACCCGTCCAACCCTGGTGCAGCACTGCCCCCAGGCACCTGGCCACCCCGGCACCCGCCCAGTCCCGACGGGGTATTCAAAGGAATCCACCCCCCCACCATGGTCATAGCCTCACACAACGAAGGGCAAGCACAGCTGAAACCACAGCTACGGCTGATCTATGACTAAACCGGAGAGAGACTCTAGCAGAGCCCTGTCTGCAGAGCTGAGGAGGGGACAGTCACATACATCCTCCCGCTCACCCCCAGCTGAAGAGGAGTCGGTGGGGGGCACAGCCTCCTGCTCCCAGTGAACCTAGGGCATACAGACTCTCCTGACCAGTATTTCCCATTCATCCCATACAGCACTCAGCCAGCTGCATGGGCCTGTTTGGCAGCACCTCTCTGGGAGGCCCAGGGGCACCACCCTGCAGCTACTTGGCAGGTTCAAAGCCAGCCCTGTGCTCCAGACCCCAACACACTCTCCCAGCCTGCTAGCCTCAGGGAGTGAGGCACCACGACTCAGCCCAGGGGCCGTAGCAATGAGTCTCCCGGAAGACGGCCAGGATCAACATGAAAACCTGAGTGCACTGCACCTCCCCTGAGCGGGGACTCCTGGCACGGTCTCACTGTCCCGTCTGGCTCTGTCTCGCCGACAAGATCCCAGGTCCGAATCCAGGGCTTTTGTCCAGCAGGCAAAGCGCAGACCCTAATACCTCACTCAAGTGGAACCTGAGACTCATTCGCTAAGGCATCTCCTCAAGCCAGTTCTGCGAGGCACAAACTGCACTGGGAGGCGCCAGGTTAGGGGGACACATTCAATTAGATTTCCAGTTAATGAGATTTTCTCCTACTGAATTAAATGGTGCAGGACTCAGATTCCTTCAACCCGAAGAGGGAAGCTGCTGCTGGACTTCACTCTTCAGCTCCTGTCTGACCCCACACCTCCACCGTGGAGAAATCCAGCTTCGTGCTCTCTGGCTGCAGGCTGCCTCTGGACTGGAAAGGGTTACGACACAGAACCCAGGCCCACCAGGATGCCCAGCCGCCCACTCTGGCCAACAAAGTCACCAAAACTCAAATGTGGCTGCTTGGCTGCTCATATTATGGTGGAACCACTTCCTGTCTGAGCACCACGCAGTCCTGTCTCCTTTCCCCAGCCGCGTGCAGTACCGCTGCAGTGTCAGAACCAAGGCCACTGGCACCTGCCTGAACCACAGCTGGATCAGACTTCCGACGCCTGGTCTTCTGGAGCAGTGTTTCTCTACGGCCAGTCCATGGATGGGCGCCTGTCCCTGAGATCTCCCAACACATGTAGGAAGGCAGCACGCCCATCCCAGGTATCAGAAAGACTGAGAAACACAGATCCAGAGGGATGGCTGATAACAGCACAGACCAGCTGAGCGCAGAGGAAACAGGCTAAAGTCCATTAGCACCTGGACCTATTCAGCCTTCCGCTGCCCAACTGCTCACCAGCCCCAGCAGCTCCATTGTCCCAGAGTGACTCAGTGCTCAGTGAGTCAGCCTGCCACCTCCCACGTGCCACACTGCCTGAGCCTGACTCACTACCAGGCAGGGAGCTGCGCCTGCGGCTGCACCTGCTGCCTGCTCCTCCAGGGCCGGTTTCTCCACTCACCTTCCAAGATTTCACGTGCGTGGGTTCCACAGCTAGCCCAAACAAGAGAGCGCAATCCTGGGGAGAAGGAGCAGCATGAAGGCACCTGTCCTGCAGCGCTCTGGGCCCAGGGAGAGACATGGACCTGACCCAGCTGTGCTCTAAGGTGGGGTTTCATCTGGACCAGCTGTCCAGACTTTGGAAATGTCACCAGTGCCGCAGGGTCTGCCAGAGTCTGCACACAGCCTGAAACGGTAATTCAGAGAGGAGCGAACTGCTCCATTCATTTCGGGGGGGGGGGGGGGGGTGTTAACGCCAATTCCCAGTCATAAGTTCAATAGTGGCATTGTTAACCCTCTCCCGGCTGGTCAAAGCGTGCACAGAAGAGGAACACGCATGTCATGGGGATCTAGAAAATCCACCATGAATGACTGCTCAGTATGGGGTCAACTGAGTGGAGCCCAGGCTGCAAGCAGACCATGGGAGAGCACCAGTTACCACTTTCTAACCTGACCCCTGCAGCCAACAAGCTACAGGGAAAGAACAGAGCTGGGGGGGAGGGGGGCTTGAACCCCGCCAAAGAACCAAGACCAATACTGAACCCAATTACTTATTTGAAGAAAGGTGATACAATTCATATTACTGAGACCTGCTGGGAAATTCACAACTGCAATGTTAAGCCCCTGTCCCATCCCTTAAGGAGGGGCAGAGAAGGTGAAAGAGTTGGAGGGGGTTGCACACTACCGTTAAAGACACCACTACCTGCTCCAGCATTATCAGTAACTCAGAAGTGCAGAATCTGAAATGCACATGGATCTGTGTGCTAACAAACAAAGCCCAGGAGGGGACACGGGCTGGGGTCTGTTATAGACCATCAAGTCAAATCAGAGAACAGGTGAGTTACTCCTTAAACACCCATCTGCAATCTGTAGAAAGAAAACTTGTATTTTACAGGGGACTACAGTGTGGGAGGCGCATGCTGGAGGTTTTATGCAGCCAGCAGTAAAACATCGTTGGTGCTTCAAAAATTATAGATAATCATTTTCTAACACAAAGGTATTGCAGCCAACACAAAATAATTATTTTAGACCTTATTATGTTGAATAAAAAATTAATCACAGCACAGGAAGTTGGTTGTTGCCTAGAAACCAGTGATCATGACCTGATTGCATTCAATAGGGCAAACAGAGGACAGTCCCCATCAGCTGTGTATTTTATGCTATAAATATAAACATACATACACATGGTGCTTTAAAAGGGCTAATTTCCCAAAGTTAAGGAAAACTATGAGCTAAACTGATTGTGAGGAAATATTTCAACAGAAGAGTGGGAATGAAAGCTGGGAAATCCTTAAAAAGAGTTTATTAGGTGGTAAAAAAGTCACAATTCCACAACCAAGAAAAAGAACAACTTTGGCTAAAAGCTCACCTGGTTTAGAGGCAAAATGAAGGCAGCAATTAGAAATAAAAAAGCAATATATAGCAAATATAAAAATGGGGAAATAGCATTAAATATAAATCAGAAGTTACGAAGTGTAGGAAATTGATATGGGAAGCTAAAAAACATAAGACTGGCCATAGTGCAGGGTTTCTTAAACAGGGGTCACCGCCTTTGTAGGGAAAGCCCCTGGTGGGCCAGGCCGGTGTGTTTACCTGCCCCATCCGCACGTCCAGCCAATAGCGGCTCCCACTGGCCGCAGATCGCTGATCTGGGCCAATGGCAGCTGTTGGAAGCAGCGGCCAGCACGTTCCTCGGCCCACGCCGTTTTCAGAGGCTCCCATTGGCCTGGAGCAGTGAACCACGGCCAGTGGGAGCCGCGATTGGTCGGACCTGTGGACGAGGCAAGTAAACAAACCAGCTGGGCCCGCCAGGGGCTTTCCCTGCACAAGCAGCGACCCCTGTTTGAGAAACCCTGCCATAATGAGTCTGACCAAACGCCCATCTAGCCCAGTGTCCTGTACTCTGACAGTGGCCAGTGCCAGGTGCCTCAGAGGGACTGAACAGAACAGGGAATCATCAAGTGATCCATCCCCTGTGCCCATTCCCAGCTTCCGGCAAACACAGGCTAGGGATACCATCCTATCAGAGGAAATGCATGGCTGGCAGGGCTAAGGATGATAATGGCTTTTTTAAAATTATAATAGGAACAAAAGAAATCTCAACAATGGTATAGGCCCATTAAGAAAAAAGAGATGGTAAGAATGATTGTTAATGCTGCAGAAATGGCAGAAGTGTTCAGTACGTTTCTGTTCTATAGCTGGAAAGAAGTAAGTTGATGAACTCATATGACATGGGGATGCTGAAGTACTTTCCAGTCCATTAGTAATTAAGGAGGATTTAAATGACAAATAAAGACAAACATTTTTTTTTTAAATGAGCAGGCCCAGATAACTTGCACGCAAGTGTCCTAAAAAGTTGGCTCAGGAGATCTCTGGCCCACTGATTTTTATTACATCTTGGAATACCAAAAACATTTCAGAAGACAGGAAGAGCGCTAACATTGAACAAACATTCCAAAAGGGCACAGGTTCACCTGGCATCAATCCTGGGCAAAAAACTCGGAAAAGCTAATACGAGATTCAATCAATGAAAAATTCAACAACAGGAATATAATTAATGTCAATCAACATAGTTTTATAGAAACTAAATCTGTCATACAAACCTTATTTCATTCTTTGAGGAGATTACAAGTTTGGTTGATAAAAGTAGCTGCATATATGTAATAGACTTGACTTTTCCAGGCCTTTGACTTAGTACCATGTGACAGTCTGATTAAAAAATTAGCACTACATTATATCAATAGTGCATTCATTAAGTGGAACAAGAGCCGGCTAACTGATAGATCTCGAGAAGCAGTTTTCAAAAGGGAATGGTCATCAAATTGGGAGAATTAACAGTGGGGTTACATAAGAACGGCCAGGCTGGTCAGACCAATGGTCCATCTAGCCCAGTATCAGGTCTTCTGACAGCAGCCAATCCCAGGTGCCCCAGAAGGAATGAACAGATCAGGGAATCATCAAGTGATCCATCCCGTCACCCATTCCCAGCTTCTGGCAAACAGAGACTAGGGACACTCAGAGCATGGGGTTGCACCCCTGCCCAGCCTGGCTAATCGCCACTGATGGACCTATCTGCCAAAAACTTATCTCATTTTTTTCTGTACCCTGTTATACTTCTGGCCTTTACAACATCCCCTGGCAACGAGTTCCACAGGTTGACTGTGTGTTGGGTGAAGAAATACTCCCTTTCATTTGTTTTAAACCTGCTGCCTATTAATTTCAATGGGTGACCCCTAGTTCTTGTGTTACGTGACAGGGTAAACAGCACTTCCTTAATCACTGTCTCCACACCAGCCATGATTGTACAGACCTCTGTCCTATCCCCCCTCAGTCGCCTCTTCTCCAAGCTGAACAGTCCCAGTCTCTTTAATCTCTCCTTGAATGGAAACGCTTCCATACCCCTAATCATTTTTGTTGCCCTTCTCTGCACCTTTTCCATTTCTAAGATATCTTTTTGGGGTGGAGTAACCAGACCTGCAGGCAGTATTCAAGGTGTGGGCGTACCGTGGATTTACATAGTGGCATTACGATATTTACGGTCTTATTTTCTATCCCTTTCCTAATAATTCCCAACATTCTGTTCCCTTTTTTGACTGCCGCTGCACAGTGAGTGGATGTTTTCGGAGAACTATCTACAATGACTCCAAGATCTCTTTCTGGAGTGGTAACAGCTAATTTAGACCCCATCAGTTTATATGTATAGTTGGGATTATGCTTTCCAATGTGCATTACTTTGCATTTATCAACACTGAATTGCATCTGCCATTTTGTTGCCCAGTCACCCAGTTCCGTGACATCCCTTTTTAGCTCTTTGCAATTTGCTTTGGACTTAATTATTTTGAATGATTTTGGATCATCTACAAACTTTGCTTCCTCACCTTTTCCAGAACATTTATGAATCTGTTGAACAGCAGTGGTCCTAGTACAGCTCTGTGGGGCACACCGCTATTTACCTCTCGCCATTCTGAAAACTAACCACTTACCCCGACCCTTTGTTTCTTATCTTTTAGCCAGTTACTGATCCACTAGAGCAGCGCCCTAACACAGGCGAGGCGAATGGGGCACTTGCCTCGGGCGCACAAAGTGCAGGGGCGCAGCTCTACCACCACCGCTTCTTCAGCGGTGAGTCCCCGAGTCCCTCTTGGAGGGAAGGACCTGCCGCCGCTTCATTCATTCTTCAGCGGCGAGTCCTTCTCTCCGAGAGGGACTCGGGGACCCACTGCCAAAGAATAAATGAAGCAGCGGTGGCAATTCGGGGGCAGGTCCTTCCCGCCAACAGGGACTAAGGGACCCGCCTCTTCCCGCCTCCCTCTGCTCCCTCCCCCAGTGCCCCAGCCTCACGTCGCTTCTTCCTGCCTCTGCTCCGTCCCCTCCCCCCAGCACTTCCCACCCAGCGCCAAAGAGCTGATCAGCAGGTGGCTGGTGGGTGCTGAGCACCCACTGCTTTATTCCTGTGGGTGCTCCAGCCCTGGATCACACCCAGAGTCAGTGCCTATGGGGTGGGGGATGTCACACAGCACAGTACACTGAACTGGGGGCAGGGGGTCTGGAGCACCACTGCACAAGCTTGAAGCTCCCGCACAGAGATGTGAACCAGCGGTTGGGTCCCACCAACGTAAGACAAAAACATCCTGAACAATCCACAGCAACACCAAAGGCAGGCCTGAGGCCACAGCACCCCGGCCCTTCCCTCTAGTCGCCGCAGCATTTCTATCACTCCCGTTATCATCAGATATGTCATCTTGGGAAGCCACTCGAACTCAATAGCACCCGGCCTCAGGCACAGGGGGATCTGGGCCTGCCAGGCCTGAGGGCAGGGCTACACCTAACCACTGCAGCGGAGCAGCTGTGTTGCCAGAGCGCTTCCTACCCCAAGGGGGGGCTTCTCCCGTCAGCAGAGGCACCTACGCTGACAGGAGAAGCCTTCCCAGCGACAGAGCGCTGTCTACACGGGGGCTAGGCTGGTAGAACGGAGGAGAAGCACGCGCCTGCCCTAGCACACAGCCCCTAAGTACACACGTCTCTCCTGCCCCAAGATGCCACCAGCCATCTGTCCCTTACCCAGAACCCTTCCCAACGGCACCACTCTCCTTACCCAGCACTTTCTGTTCATGCCTCTCAAGGCAGGGTCAATTCTGCAAGGTCCTGGGCATCCTCACCTCCCATAGATTTCAAAGCAAGACAGGGGCACTCAGCACCCTGCAAGATCAAGAATCCTTCTTCGCTAAGACAAAAGATGTCCAGAGAAAAGTGACCCCAGAGCTGCTGCCTGGTGCTCCTTCCTTTGCTCTAGCAACTCCAATCCACCCCATCTGCACAGAAGGGCAGGTCAGACCGAAGAGCTGGTCAAGCCATTCCCTTCGGCTCCCCCTTTCCAGGGTCCCTGCACTGCCCCAGCACATATAGCCAAGAACTCATCGCCTCCACAGTGAGACCTGATTTGCCCAAAGAGTGACGGACGTGCCAGGATTCCCAGGCCCACTCTCCCAAAGAGGATCCAGCCAGGACTCTACACTGACTGTGTTCTGAGACCCTGAGTGACGCTCGCCTAGCTCACCTCCTCCAGCCATTCCCTGTGGTTTCTAAAGCCCTGGGAATGTAAAGGCTCCAGCGGGACACTCCTGCCAAGGTCATGGAATTAGCAGAAAAGAAGCTGGCTAAGCAGAACTCTCTCCTTCCCCGAGCGTGTAATTTACTCCAGGCCAATTCAGCTGAGCCAGGGAGCTCATCATACCAGAGCCAGGGACAGAAACCTGGGAGGAATCCCAGTCAACTTCAGATTTCTTTTCCTCTACAAGTGCCTTCCCCTGATGGCAGCCCTGCTCCGTATTCTGCTGTGCAAGCCTGAGCCCCAGAAACCGCACGTCCCATTTTACAAAGGCTGCCGAAAAATTGGAAAGGGTGCAGAAAAGAGCCACAAAAATGATGCAAGGGCTGGAAAAAAATGCCTTATAGTGAGACAGAAAATGCTGAATCTGCTGAGCTTATCAAAAAGACGAGTGAGGTGACATGATTACAGCGAATAAGTACTTCCCCGGGGAGACAAGACCATGTTCTCCAGGGCTCTGTAACCTAGTGGAGCCAGGCAGGATGAGAACTCGTGCCTGGAAGCTGAAGCCAGACATACTCAACTGAGAAATAAGGCACAAATGTGTGCCAGTGATGGTGATTAGCTGCTGGAACAAGCATTTCTCCATAGGGTGACCAGACAGCAAGTGTGAAAAATCGGGACGGGGGTGGGGGGTAATAGGCACCTATATAAGACAAAGCCCCGAATATCGGGACATCTGGTCACCCTATTTCTCCAGCTCTCAGTGTGACTGGGGCCCTTCTGGCAGATGGGCTTGCCAGGGCAAACAGAAATGACTGGGCTCAGTACACGGGGAATTTGGTGAGATTTAATGGCCTGGGATGGGTCAGGCTAGATGGTCTAATGGTTCTTTCTGGCCTTAAACGCTGTAAATCCATGACTCGGCTGGGAATGAGGCCAAGCACTACGGCACAGTTCAGAGCTCGCCTGCCCAAGAGAAACAAAAAGGACTGTGCAGCACCATGCACACTCAGCCCAGTGCGCTCAGCCCCAGACTCCCTCCAGAGGCAGCCTGTGCACCAGCCTCCAGCAGGACAGAGGGAAGCGGTTTCCAAACCAACACCTTGACAACAAAGCCCTAACCAACGGGCAGGTGAACCACCTTGAGGTCTGTGGGATAGGGCAGAGCATGGAGACACCAGCAAACCAACTGCAGAGCACCTTGGGACGGAAGGCATCAGCGCAGTGCAAGCTCCGTTCTCACCTCTAAGGGGTCTCCCGCTAGTCCACTCCCGCGTCCCCTGCACTACTTCAGCCTTCCCTGAGCCTCTGCCCATCCCGCTCACCCCGTTCCAGTGCTGGGTTTGTGCAGAACAGCTCAGTCCCAGGCAGATGGTGAGCTGAGTCACATGGGCCTGGGCCAGCAGGAAGGTCTCTCTCTCTCTCTAGCCCCAGCCCAAAGGCTCTTGTCCAGGGCCTTATGACCTCATGTCCTGAAGACTGCAGTCTCCTCCCCTCACCAGCCTCGGTGCACACAAAACACTGCTGCGAAGATCAGTTTCCAGGCTCTTCATTCTGACCACACTATCCCCCATTTCATCCCCTCGCTGACCCCATCTTCTAATCCCTGAAGCCCCGTTCCTCGCTAGCTAGCAGCCTTTGTTTCATATTGGCCCTGTTCCTCCAACCCCATTCACAATGCCAGCTTTATGCATCCATCTGTCAGGGTCTCAGACAAACGTCTTCCAGGCCACCCTCTGCTAGGACTGCACATTCCAGTCCTTTCTGAAAATTCCTCTGTGTCAAGGCACTTCTTAACTCACCAGGTCAACCCGGGTACCACGTACCTATCACACATATTGGGGGGAGCGGGGAGGAGAGCCCTTTATAATGAAAACACTAAGATCTGCAGTATAAAAATTCTTAGCTTGTTTTTTCCACAGGAGCTCTAGTGTCTCCATGGTTTGCAGCAGGACTCTGAAATCTCGGTGCGAGACAGCCCTGAGGTCAGGGAAGAACTTTTTTCAAGCCTGCTGAAAAGCTATGCAGGTTTGCCAGAGCTATTGCAACTTACCATGTCCTGCCCATGGCTCACATCATGCCACGGCTGCTGGCAACACACCCAACACCTTAACCATTCCATAGCACTGCATACGCATACACAAGGAACCCACAATTTCAGTGTGCTCTGCACCCTCTTTCTGCTGCTGCCAGCTAACATCACCCTGACGCTCAGAGGCCAAGGTCTCTGCTGAAGTGCTGAACTTCCAGGATTCAAGCGCTGATGGGGAGGGTGCTGGCCTGTGCAACCTTCACTCAAGGAGTTTAAAGCCAGCAGGCACCATTCGATCATCATGTCTGACCTCCTGCACCCAGTGATTTCTGTATCAAGCCCAGAACTTCGGCTCAATCTAGGACACGTCTTTTAGAAAGACATCCCGGCTCAATGCAAAGCCCCCACATGACGGGAGAATCCCCACATCCCTAGGGAACTGCTCCAATGGTGAATTCCCCTCACTGTTAATTCTGCCCTGTTCTGCATATACCTTGTGGTAGAGCTTTTGGGTCTGCCTGCCCTGCAAAAACCCCAAACCCACAGCAGCGAGTCTTAGTGCCCAGGTCAACTGATTCAGGACTCGGAACTCTCCTTCCCTGCCGGGTTTCAGAGCCCAGACTCCAGCCCAAGCAGGAAGCTCTAGTGCAAGCCCAAGTCTGTTGATCCAGCCTCGAGACTCACTACCACAGGGTCTTTTTTTGAGTGTAGACAAACCCTTTAATTACTACTTTTCCCCAAGGGAGTAAATGAAGGAGAGTAAGACAAGAATCTGTAGGACCTCTCCCTTATTCAGCTCGGAAGCTGGAAGGCCTGTAGCGAATAAGGCAGGAGCTGCAGGAAGAGAATGGGTGGCCTGGTGGCTAAGGCAGTTGAATACCACCAAGGAGAACTAGAGTCTAACCTTGCCTCTGCCACAGAGTTCCTATGTGATGCTGGCCAAGTCACTTAGCCAAAAGTTTAGCAGACGGCCACTTCCTTTGCATTCCTCATTTTCCACATACCCAGCATGAAAACTCTGGGACCTGACTTCCAGAAGTGCAGAGCAGTTAGAGCTGAAACTCGGGTCGGTTGCACCTGACAGATTTCGGTTTTACGTTTTTCCTCTTTCCAAAGAAATTACATTCAAAACATTCTGTTGAAAGACAATTCTGAAAGTCTGTCTACATTGCAATCAAACACCCTGACTGGCTTGTTTCAGCTCCCTCTGGCTCACGGGGCTTCGGCTGCGGAGTTATAAAAGCTCAGAGTAGATGTTTGGGCTCAGAGACCCCACAAGGGGGGAGGTTCCCAGAGCCCAGCTGACACAGCCAGCTGCAGGCATTTTATTGCAGTGTAAGCATAACCAAAGTTGCAACACGCAAAGCTGAAAGCCAGGGGGACCCAGGCAACCTCATCACTGCTCCCTTGCGTATGGGCAGCCTCATTTTCAAGCATGTGAATTTGCAACTTTAACTGGTCAAATTTGCAAAGTTATACATCAGCTTGCCAGCACTTCTGTTTGATGTAACACAACAGCTTCTGAGCTGCCATATTCGAACAACTGCAAATGTCACGGAATGTTCTAAGCAGCTCTGGGAAGAACTCTGCTGATTCTGATGAAAATCAGAAAAGGGACGTGAGGAGCACATCCAGTAAGTTCAACCATCTCTGTCTACATCTTGTCTTCAGGCCAAAGAACCACTCAATGGCAGCCATTAACACTTTCCAGCAGAACAATACCGCCATCTCAGCTCCCAATGCAGTTTTAAAATGTTGACAGTCTAAGGGTATGTCTACATCTACAATTTTGCAGCGCTGGTTGTTACAGCTGTATTAGTACAGCTGTATAGGGCCAGCGCTGCAGAGTGGCCACACTTACAGCAACCAGCGCTGCAAGTGGTGTTAGATGTGGCCACACTGCAGCGCTGTTGGGCGGCTTGCAGGGGGGTTCGGGGAACACGAGAGCAAACCGCGGGGAAGCAGGTCTCCTTCCCCACGGTGTGCTCTCGCATTCCCCGAACCCCCCTGCAAGCAGGTCTCCTTCCCCGCGGTTTGCTCTCGCGTTCCCCGAACCCCCCCGCAAGCAGGTCTCCTTCCCCGCGGTGTGCTCTCGCGTTCCCCAAACCCCCCCGCAAGCAGGTCTCCTTCCCCGCGGTGTGCTCTCGCGTTCCCCAAACCCCCTGCAAACCGCGGGGAAGGAGACCTGCTTGCGGGGGGGTTCGGGGAACGCGAGAGCAAACCGCGGGGAAGGAGACCTGCTTGCAGGGGGGTTCGGAGAACACGAGAGCACACCGCGGGGAAGGAGACCTGCTTGCCTGGGGGGTTCGGGGAACACGAGAGCAAACCGCGGGGAAGGAGACCTGCTTGCAGGGGGGTTCGGAGAACACCAGAGCAAACCGCGGGGAAGGAGACCTGCTTGCAGGGGGGTTCGGAGAACACCAGAGCAAACCGCGGGGAAGGAGACCTGCTTGCAGGGGGGTTCGGGGAACGCGAGAGCAAACCGCGGGGAAGGAGACTTGCTTCCCCGCGGTTTGCTCTCGCGTTCCCCGACCCCCCCTGCAAAACCGCGGGGAAGGAGACCTGCTTGCGGGGGGGTTCGGGGAACGCGAGAGCAAACCGCGGGGAAGGATACCTGCTTGATTACCAGAGAGGCTTCCTCAGGTATGCTGGGATACCTGCTTATTCCACGGAGGTCAAGAAAAACGCTGGTGAGTGTCTACACCTGATGACCAGCGCTGGATCCTCTACACCCGAGGTTCGACCGGGTGTACGGCCAGCGCTGCAAACAGGGAGTTGCAGCGCTGGTAATGCCCTGCAGTTGTGTACACCTCCTAAGTTGCAGCGCTGTAACCCCCTCACCAGCGCTGCAACTTTGTGGTGTAGACAAGGCCTAAATGATTTCTCTCCCAGAGAGAGAAAGGAAAGAAATAAGAACGGTGGAGGGGAAGAGCAACTGGGAGGGCACAGAGGGAAAGGGAGAGAATGGGGAGCACAGAGCCCCTGGCATTAGGGGAAAGGAGGTCTGGGGGACACAGAGCCCCTGGCATGAGGGAATAGTGGGGGGGGGGGGCGGAGTCCCTGAAGTAGAGGAGGCTTAGAGGGGGGCACACAGGAGCTTGTTGGAGGAATGGGCAAATGCCAGGAGACCTCGCTTTACACAATGTGCTGGGCCGACACAGGAACAAAGTGCGCAGCCAGCCAGCAGCTTTCTTGGAACTTATTTTTGGACAGAACATCTTAATTCTTTGTAACAAAAGGAAAAAGGTAAAACCAACGGATACCAGGGGCAGCCACCACCTCCCTCGCCCACCATGTGTCCCCAACAGGCTCTGAATTAGGAAGCTTTGGCACCAGAGCACAGCCTGCATGATGTGAATGAACAACTGAGGGGAGGGACAGCTCAGTGGTTTGAGCATTGGCCTGCTAAACCCAGGGGTGTGAGCTCAATTCTTGAGGGGGCCATTTGGTGATCTGGGGCAAAATTGGTACTTGGTCCTGCTAGTGAAGGCGGGGGCTGGACTCAATGACCTCTCAGGGTCCCTTCCAGTTCTATGAGATAGGTATATCTCCATATCATCTAGGGAATGCAGTTTGGGAGCAATCTTCCCTAATTTAATATATGGAGATATACACCTATCTCGTAGAGCTGGAAGGGACCTCGAAAGGTCATTGAGTCCAGTCCTCTGCCTTCACTAGCAGGACCAATTTTTGCCACAGATCCCTAAGTGGCCCCCTCAAGGACTGAACTCACAACCCTGGGTTTAGTAGGCCAATGCTCAAAACACTGTGCTATCCCTCCCCCCAGCAGTGGACCTGCCAGACTGGATCAGACCGGAAGTCCATCTAACCCAGTGTCCTCTCTGATAGTGGTCAGCACCAGATTCTGCAGAAGACGGTGTAGGAATCCCATAGTGGTAAATGCAGGGGAATGTGCCCTTTGCATAGGTCTCAGCATGATCGTTCCTAGTTTGAAACTGACTTAAACCCTGAAGCAAAAGGTTTAATGTCCATTCCAATATCTGTGGTCATTAATTATCACAACTCTGAATATTCCTGGTGGAAATAAGGTGTAAATTTATAATGGTGAGAGTAACTAACCATTGGAACAGCTTACTAAGAGTCATGGTGGATTCTCCATCATTGACCATTTTTAAATCAAGATTGAATGTTTTTCTAAAAGGTACGCTCTCAGAATTATTTTTGGGGAGTTCTATGGTCTGTTATATAAAAGAGGTCGGACTAGATGATCACAATGGTCCCTTCTGGCCTTGGTGTCTTCTGGCCTTTGAACCTGGCAGATCCAATAGGCAGCAGGTTTAAAACAAACACAAGGAAGTATTTCTTCACTCAACACACAGTCAACCTGTGAAACTCATTTCCAGGGGATGCTATGAAGACCAAAAGTGTAAAGGGGTTCAAAATAGAACTAGATCAGTTCCTGGAGGATAGGTCCAACAATGGCTATTAGCCAGGATGGTCAGAGATACAACCCCATGCTCTGGGTGTCTCTAGCCTCCGACTACAAATGCTGGGACTGGACAACAGGGGATGGATCACTCGACAACTAATCTGACCTGACCTGCTCATTCCCTCTGTAGCACCTGGGACTGGCCATTGTAAGAAAACAAGGTACGGGGCTAGACAGACCATTGATCTGACCCTATCTGACCATTCTCATGTTCAATGGGATCATCTAGTCTGACCTCCTGCACAACATCGGCCATAGGATGTCCCTGAATGAGGTCCTCTTTGGACTAGAGCAGAACTTTTAGAAAAAATCCCATCTTGAATCTATCACTCTAATCCTTAAGTATCAGAGGGTAGCCGTGTTAGTCTGGATCTGTAAAAGCAGCAAAGAATCCTGTGGCACCTTATAGACTAACAGACGTTTTGGAGCATGAGCTTTCGTGGGTGAATACCCACTTCCTCAGATGCATGTAATGGAAATATCCAGGGGCAGGTATATATATGTGTGCTAGCAAGCAAGCTAGAGATAACGAGGTCAGTTCAATCAGGGAGGATGAGGCCCTGTTCTAGCAGTTGAGGTGTGAAAACCAAGAGAGGAGAAACTGGTTCTGTAATTGGCAAGCCATTCACAGTCTTTGTTCAATCCTGAGCTGATGGTGTCAAATTTGCAGATGAACTGAAGCTCAGCAGTTTCTCTTTGAAGTCTGGTCCTGAAGTTTTTTTGCTGCAGGATGGCCACCTTAAGGTCTGCTATAGTGTGGCCAGGGAGGTTGAAGTGCTCTCCTACAGGTTTTTGTATATTGCCATTCCTAATGTCTGATTTGTGTCCATTTATCCTTTTTCGTAGAGACTGTCCAGTTTGGCCGATGTACATAGCAGAGGGGCATTGCTGGCATATGATGGCGTATATTCCTAACCAGATCAGCCACACCATCACTGGTTCATTCACCTGCACATCCACCAATGTAATATACGCCATCATATGCCAGCAATGCCCCTCTGCTATGTACATCGGCCAAACTGGACAGTCTCTACGAAAAAGGATAAATGGACACAAATCAGACATTAGGAATGGCAATATACAAAAACCTGTAGGAGAGCACTTCAACCTCCCTGGCCACACTATAGCAGACCTTAAGGTGGCCATCCTGCAGCAAAAAAAACTTCAGGACCAGACTTCAAAGAGAAACTGCTGAGCTTCAGTTCATCTGCAAATTTGACACCATCAGCTCAGGATTGAACAAAGACTGTGAATGGCTTGCCAATTACAGAACCAGTTTCTCCTCTCTTGGTTTTCACACCTCAACTGCTAGAACAGGGCCTCATCCTCCCTGATTGAACTGACCTCGTTATCTCTAGCTTGCTTGCTAGCACACATATATATACCTGCCCCTGGATATTTCCATTACATGCATCTGAGGAAGTGGGTATTCACCCACGAAAGCTCATGCTCCAAAACGTCTGTTAGTCTATAAGGTGCCACAGGATTCTTTGCTTCTAATCCTTAAATCATTCTCCGGGCTCTTCTCTGAACCCAGTGCAATTTATAAACCTCCTTCTTGAGCCATGCACCCCGGACACTGTCCTGCAGCAGTGGTGGCTCCAGTGAGACCTGCATTCCAGCCCCAGGTCACGTAGCCCCTCACTGGGGGGTGGCTTTGCGGCTGCGAAGGGGACACACTTGACCCTAGCTGGGAGAAGCAGAAAGACCCAATTCTGATGTGTCTTTGCTCCAGGGGGGTTTGGCCCTTGTTGTGCCCCAGGCGGGTCAAACAAGGGGAGCCTGGCCCAGCTGTCCTCCATCCGTGGGGGCGGAGATAGCCCCCCGAGGCTATGGGCTGAGTCTGGAGTGACTGGGTGGGAGCCCAGCCCAGCCCGGAGCTCTCCTCCCCAGCAGCTCTGGCTACAGCTGGGCTGCATTTGGGTTTCCAGAGCAGCGAGCGCTGGTGGCAGCAGCCCAGCCGCAGAACTTCAGGGGTTGGACACATGCCAGAGCGAAGCCGTGACAACATACACCACAGCAGGGAAATGGCCAATTTCTACAGTTTACAGCCCAGACAAGCCTAGATGGATTGTCATGGGCCCTGCAAGCCAAGGACTCACCTCCAGCGGACACTCCTCTGCTGGGAACCGCCAAAGATCTGCTGCCACCCACGGAGGTGGGCCAGTTCTCAGGGAGTCACACCTTGAGCAGGCTGACGAGAGGGGCTGCTGCCAGCTCCCCCAGTATCTCTCAGCCTAGCTCTGTGCTGCCCTCCTTCCCATCACCCTTGGTTTATTTTATCTGCCTATTTCTCTCTCTTTCAAGCCACAGTTCCTGCGGTAGGGGACAGGGGAAGAACCCAGCGCACTGACAGTGCTATTGGAAGCGATTTACTACTAGTAAAGTGGACAAATTCTTCTCATTCAGAACCAGGCGCAGATTTGAAACCAGGTCTCCTCAGGCCAGAAGGATGATCAGCTCTGTCCCCTGCTAGAGGACTGCACAGCAGGGCCAGCTTTAGGCCGATCTGCCCGATTCCCCGGAATCGGGCCCCGCACCAGCGCCTGTTTAATTTTTACTCACCTGGCGGCGCTCCGGGGGTCTTCAGCGGCATTTCGGCAGAGGGTCCTTGAGTGCCGCCGAAGACCCGGAGAGCCACCAGGTGAGTCCGAATCGGGCCCCGCACTTGCTAAAGGCGGCCCTGCTGCACAGTCCCCCTACAAGACCCAGGCTGCCAGCTCCTGGGCCCTGTGTTGGGAACTCACTGACTGAGCCCAGGCTGGACAAGGACACAAGTAACTGCCACCCAGACTGACACAAGACAATACTCCGGACAGTTTCTTTATTTAAATGAATCAAGGGGAGGTGGGGCACTAGGCAGAATCAAGACAGACCTGGGGCCTCTGGGGGGCCAGTTCCACAGCTGTGCTACCAAGCGGCACGGGAGACGCTCCAGCAGATTCCTCAGGCGGAATAACGAGCCTCTTTGTGGGCAGAGGTCTGAATCCCCACGGTGAAAATCGACCAGAGCAGGGCCTCATTGCCCAGCCTCCCCCGCCTACAAGACACAACTCAATGGCCAAGCTCCCAGCGCGTACTCCCCCTACCATTCCCACGCCCCATTTCTGCACTCAGCTTTGCGCGCTCTGATGCAGTTCCTAGGACCAAGCTCCCCAGCTCCCACAGCTGGTAATACATAAGCCTCCTGGAGAGCAGCTGTGACAGCATGTGCTGCAAATATTGGAGGGATAAACAAGCCTGGAACATATTGGGCACCAGCTAGCTGAGTGCACCTGTCCAGCAAATGCACGCCTGGCCATCGCAGCTTCTGGTCAATATACAGGCTTCTTGCAATCGCCCCTGGGAAACAGCCATTGCCACCTGCTTTCCCCTGTGAGCACACAGAAAAGCAGCCCCTGCCCCTGCCCCCTACCAGACACACACACACGTCCCCACTGGAGCCTATGCCAACTGGGCAAAGACTGGACCATGCACTACCTCGTGCACAGGGCCGGCTCTACAGTTTTCACCGCCCCAAGCAGCGCGCCGAATTGCCGCCGCAGCCGCGGTGGGGGCTCTTAGGGCAGCCAGTGTGTTTCCACGGCGGTGGCAATTCGGTGGCAGATTCTGTGTTTAGCCACGGACAGCTAAACATAGAAGCTGCTGCCGAATTGCCGCCACCGCGGAAACGCGCCTGCCACCCTAAAGGCGCACGGACTGCCCCTGCTGTCCACGGCGGCAATTCGGCACACTGCTTGGGGCGGTGAAAACACAAGGACTGCCACCCCTTGCAGACTGCCGCCCCAAGCACCAGCTTGGAATGCTGGTGCCTGGAGCCGGCCCTGCTCGGGCAGTAACCCTGGCAAAAGTTGCTAGCTCAAAGGAGCTTTTATTAACACAGATCCAAACACCCAGGGCGATTGTTGCTAATGAGCTGCCTCCTCTGCTACCTGCAGGGGATCTGAGCTTCCTGCCCCCCATCCCCCACCTGACATTGCAGGATTAACAAACACCACACCCGTCTGGTCAGTCCCAAAGTGAAGGGATCCACCCAACCACACCATGGCACCACTCGGGTCTCCAGAGCCCCAACTTCTCCCCTCCACCTCATGCCAGACCCATGGCTACTTCACACGGGCAAACGGTGCCCCTTTCTCAGCCTTCTGTCTGGGGGGCCTCGGGAGGGAGAAGTGACCTACTCCCATTTCCCAGCCAGCACAGGGCCACAAGGACTTCAATCAAACTGAGCAGTGGACAGAGAAGAGACACAGGGACTCTGAAGGTGAGAAGAGCCCAGGTCCACAAACAGTCTTCCCACAGTTACAGAAATCTGTAACCATCTGACCCACTTTGGCCACCCAGGCAGAGGAATTAATCCCATCTGCACGCGGGGGGGTCAGAGCCACCAACGCAGGTTCACTGTAGGGGGCTGTTCTGGCTGAAGCCAACATTAAATCTACAGCAGGCTCTGTTCTGGGGAAAGACACGCTGTTACCAGCGGCTTCCCCAAGCTTTGGCTTGTAAGGGCACAAGCAACCCCCTCTGACAGTGGGCCCTTCTCCCAGCCCTCAGCCCCCTTACTGGGGGCAGCGGCAGAGAGGGCACCAGTCCCACTCAAGTATACACATGCCCTAAGCAAAGCCTGGGTCTCAGGAGACGATTCTTACATCAGATCGTCTCCTCTCATTACTAAACACCAGGGCTGAAGCACAGGGGGGCTCTGTGACGTCCAGTAATTGATTAATCCCAACCTATCTGCAGAGCCAGGGAGAAAACACACCATCTCTCCCTCCCGGCAGCAGGGGCTCCATTTTCTGCAGCAGCCTCGCAGCTCTCTCCTGCCCAGGGGAAGCTGAGTGGGCAGGCGGAGGCAGCTCTTTAGAGGAAGGATCTGATCGCACTTTTCTGAGGTACTTTGATCATGTCTAATCAGACGCTGCAAACACAGCAGAACAAGGAGCAGAGGACGAAGCTGACGAGCCGCTTGGGAAGAAGACAAAACACACATAGGCAGCAATTCTGACAGGCACAAAACGAAAGCAGCAAGAATGGGCTAGACACCCAAACATTTCCCTGCGCCTCCCCATGGCAAGTTCAGGGGAACTAGTGGGTCCCAACCCTCTGAGCACTGGCAGCACAGAGCCGGCCAGCAAATGGCCTGACAAGCATCCCCACAGAGAGGCCAAAGTGCGCCAGCCACATCCATCCCTAGGACTCAGGGCCAAGGGGCAGCCAGTCCCGGCAGAAACCACCAATGGGTCTGACCTCCTCTCACCCATGCCATGGCAGATCAGACAGTTGAGATCAATGGGGATTAACCAGTGTTGCCACCGGAATCGGTCCCAATGCCTCTGGAGAGTGAAGCCAAGTCAGTGCAAAGGCCAAAGGAACCCAGCATCCCTCCCCCTTGGTCCCTGGTCAGGAAGACAAGCCCTTCGGAAACAAGTCAGACTGCAGGGGAGCTCTGAGCAGCTGCCCCATGCACCCTGGCTCACCGCACCACATCCAGGGCCCATCCTTCCTGAGGAACCCCAACCAGTGCCGGGTTTACAGTGGTGCCAGTGGCACCACGGAGCCAGGCCCGTGCACTGAAGGGGACCCAGTTCTGCTTGCACTGTGCTGAGACCCTGCCAGTCTGGCTCCGGGCAGCCTCTGCTTCCCACCACCTGTGGGGCCCCATCTGTCCCCTTGGAGCTGAGCCACTTGGGACTGGTGCAGAAGCCTGGCCAGGCTCAGACAGTTGGGGGGTGGTAACAGTGTGGGGGCCTTGCCTGGGCCCCTCCAGACAAGTGGGTCCTGAAGGACCAGCCCTTGTTGCGCTGCCGGCTCAGCCTAGCAAACAGAGTTATCTCCCAGAGAGCCAGTGAGTGCGGCCGGGAGTGGGGGACTGGGTCTCTGAAGGGCCTGGGGGGTGCTGCTGCGCTGTGAGGGGGTGGGGAAGATCTGTGTGTTGGGGCAGTAGGGAGTGGGGGTTCTGTGTGCGGTGCTGGGCAGTTGTGGTGGGGCTGTGAGCGGGGGGGGTGGCCAGGGTGCTGTGCAGGGCGCTGTGCAATTGTGGCAGGATCTAGGGGAGGCACTTGGCATAGCAGGTCGGGGGCGGGTCCTGGCCATAGGGAATCGGGGGTGTTCTGGTGTTGGGCAGGGGGGTGGCATGACATGGGCCCACCCCTGAGGGGAAGGGACATGCTGGCAGCACAGGGCCTAGCAACTGCCCGTTTGTAAATAGTGCCCTCACATTGGGCGGAGCAGGGCTGCCCCTGCCATGCCCCTGGCCCCAGGGACTCCCACACTATGCTCCTTTGCCCCCCTGGGGGGCTGTGGCAGGGTGCTGGTGGAGAAGCCCTTAATCAGCTCCTGCCACTCCAGCCCCAATCAAAGGGAATGGATTGGGGCTGGGTGAATAGTCCTGTGCCTGCCTGGTAACAGGCCACACCTGCCAGCCTCATTAACCCCGGGTGATAAAGGCTGGGGAAAGGTCAGGAACAGACAGAGATGGGAGCCTCCTAGTCTGTTTCTGGCCAGGCCTGTTGTAGACAAAGTAGCTGTGAAACCTGTACAGAGTTGGGAACTGGTGGTGAGAAACCCTTTGAGCTAAAGGGCAGGGGTGCTGCACCACACTGGAGTGTCCCTGACTCCCTGAAGAGGGAGGCCCAGGAGCTGAGTACCCAAGGACGCAGCATGAACCCCATTACAGGGGCCCACAAATGTGTTTGGTGCCAGGCTCACAGCAGGTTAATGCCGCCCTGGCCCCAGCATAACATGTTCCAGACCCAGAGGGGCTCCCCACAGACTCCCAGTCCCATTTGAGCTCCTCCTCGGCAGAGACTGGACCTTGTTCAAGAGGCACCCCATTCCGGGAGCCCCTTCCCTGACCCCCACCATCTCTGCTTTCAGCTCGGCCCCAGCGAGGCTGGGGCAGTCTCTCCAATCCCAGCACCAGAGCATTTGTTCCCAACTCAAACCCTTGGAGACCTGGTTCTCGGACCGCGGTCGGGGCCTGTCCCCCGGGGGCCGGCACCGTCCCTCCTCAGCTACTTCAGTCTTCTTGAGAGGAAGATCTCAGATCTGACGGGCCTCTCCCTGTCTCAAGTGCCAGTTTGGCCCATGTGCCCCATGGCTCTGTACCCCTCAACCCCAGCTCCGTGCCCCCCAGCTCTGGGACTCCCTGGCTCTGTACCTCCAACCCCAGTTCTGTGCCCCCCGGTTTGTACCCCCAACCCCAGCTATGTGCCCCCCAGCTCTGGGGCTCCCTGGCTCTGTACCTCTCGGCTCTGGATCTGTGGCCCCCGGCCTGGTTTGGCCCATGCTCCCCTTGGGCAGAAGGGCAGAGCCTGGTTCGGACCGCATGCCCCCTGGCTCTGTGCCCCTCCGCTCTGGCTCTGTGGCCCCTGGCCTGGTTTGCCCCATGCTCCCCTGAGAGGGCTGCACAGAAAAGAGGTACCACGTTCCCCGACCCTGTTCGGTTCGGTCCGACCCGGCCCGCCCTCGGACCCGGCCCGGCTCGGTTCGGCTCACGCTCCTCCTCCGGCCCGGTTCAGTCCGCCCTCCCCCTCGGGCCCGGCTCGGCCCGGCTCACGTCCCATCGGACCCAGTTCGGTTCGGGCCGCCCTCCCGCTCGGGCCCGGTTCGGCTCGGCTCACGTTCCCCCTCGGGCCCGGCTCGACCCGGTTCGGTTCGGCCCGCCCTCCCTCGACCCGGTTCGGCTCGGCTCACCCTCGATGGAGATGACGTGCTCCCGGATCTGACTCTGCAGCCCCAGGTCCTCCACCCGCTCGATCAGGTCGTAGATCGCGTAGATGTTGGGATGCACCGACTCGAAGCGGCCGATCTCGGCACGGATGGCTGCGGAGTTGGAGAGGCCGAACTGCGGCGGGGGCGGCCCGGCCTGCGGCTGCCCCGAGGAGCCCGGCCCCGGCCCGCCCGGCGCCGCCAGGCTCTGCTGCTGCGGGCTCTGCCCGGGCCCCGCCTGGAAGTTCATGGTTGCGGCGGGCGCGGCTCAGCGGCGCGGGGCGGCGGGTGCCCGGGGCGGCGGCAGCGGCTGCATGGCCAGCGCGGCTCGGCTCGGCGCGGTCCCGTCTCCGCTGCTGGCTCCGCCGCTTCCCGAGCCCGGCCCGCCAGCAGCCGCCGCAGCAGGACCCGCGTCACGCACCGCCCCCGCCTCGCCCCGCGTCAGCGCCGGCTCCGGGGACCGGCCCCCGCAGGGGAGGGGAAGGGGCCGAGGCCTCCCTCCGGCAGCCTCAGCCCCGGGCCGGACCTGCTACCGGCTCCGTGCCGCCCGCGCTGCCGCTGGAGCGGCCCCCGCAGGGCTGGGCCAGGCCAGGACACCCCGGAGCCTCCGGCCTCGGGCTGTAACCGCTCGGCCCGGGACAGGCTGGTGCATCAGTCACAGTAATGGCTCTGCCAGGGACGCCCCTGAATTGAGTCGCCACCCAAACATTTTGTCAGTGCAGAGCTCGGGCTCCCCAGCACCTCTCATCCCTCCAGAGCAGGGAGCGCCTAAGCTTGGGCAGCCGCCTCCTGAGGTGCCAGATGTTACCACCCCTTGAGGCTTGTCCCCGGGGGTTCCCAGGGAACCTCACTGGCCCTTACCTGCCCTACCCATCCCGGTGACCAGAACAGACCATACTTCTCTGCTTGCACCACTGGCATCGCTCAGCGCAGAAAGGAGGGTCCCTGATCCCTGGGTGTAGCTGCACCTCCCCTGGCACTCTGCTGTGTGACCTGCACTGACCTGCTCTAATTCCTGACCCCCCAGCACAGTGCAGGGAGGTTGGAGCTCAGGCTGACACAAGAGAGACTACGACGCTGGGACACACCATACCGCATACAAAATGGCACGTTTCCCCCTAGTCACTTCATGTGTTGGTTTAGGGACAAAACCTACCTACAATACATCCCAGCCTGTACCCTCGCTCTGTACTGATTTGCACAGACCAAGTGAAGGGGCTGATTATAGGCCTGGAGTAGCCAGCCAGTAATTAGTAGCCTGACCCTGAATGTGACTGCCTTAATGAGGACACAACCTGACTGTTTTTCCTACAATGTCAACAGGTTGCATCCCTGCAGCTCTCCATGTTGCCTGGAAAGACAGAGTGCTATCCAGTGTCTGTCGGGCAGGCTGGGGCATCGCTCAAAAGCCAGCGGAGTTCAGTTTGCAAGGCAAGGTACTGAACCTCAGAGGGAGAGAAGCATACAGCAGGGTGTCATCAGGCACTCAGAACACCACACCCAGTGCCTCAGGGTTAATCTGCACAGGGATGTTACAGCGGATTAGTTCTTTCCTCTGAGTGGGGCACGCTGGCTCTGTTAAACTGAAGTGTAGCCACACCACTTTGTTATGGCAGCTTAGGGAACTTCCCTTATTAATCATTGTGTTCACACAGCTCTGTGGTTGTTCCAATTCACTGCGCAGCATCCTGGCCAGCTATCCTGGGGTGTGACGCCACCACTCCACCTTGCGCTGAGTTTTCTATCACACTGCAGCATTGGGATCTCTACTGGAACCTACAGGAGTTCTGGGGCAAACTAGCAAATAACCATAATTTCTCTCCTGGCGTCCCATAATTCAGCCATATTTTGGCAACACCATTTTTTAACTGGTGTGAGGCAGTATGGAAGACATGCTGCCGAGCACCATGATCATGAGACTCATCAGTACAAACAGGATGATGCACATGCATCTGGAGTCACCCAGCCAGATGGATTTTTAAGGTCAGTCTTGACAAAGCCCTGGCTTGGAGATTTAGTTGGGAATTGGTCCTGCTTTGAGCAGGGGGTTGGACTAGATACCTCCTGAGGTCCCTTCCAACCCTGATATTCTAGGATTCTATGATTCAATTATTTGTCCTAGCAGCTTCGGACTCTGTCGGTGGAGGAGAAGCAAGAGATTAAAACTGAGCAATGACTTTTGCAGGGCATGTATCTGGAGCAGTTTCACTTGGTGAAGCACCATGTCTGGACTCTCCACTCACACTGCCTGGTGAGACAGGACAGTGATGCAGAAGCAGGATGACCAACAGTAGCTGCAGACCTTCAGGATGTGAAAGACATCCCTAGAGATGTGTGCAGAGCTTGCCCTGTGGCTGCAGTGGCAGAACACCAACATGGGATTTCCCCTTAGTGTGGAAAAGTCACCATCCGTCCAGAGAAATCCCCTCCCAGTCAGCCCGCAGGGGACCCGTGAGGTCAAGGATGCTGCCATGAGGGTTTGGGGGCTTTTTGAAAAAACTGTCCACCAGCCGCTTCTTGGGTGCGGTGAAGGCAGCGTCACTTACAAAAATGCAGTCCAGTTCCTCCTAATCGGAGTGGGTAGTTGTGATGCTCTGTACCTCGGAGGAACACCCTACACCCCCACGTTCATCTTTATAAAATGATTGTGTGGTGTCCAGTGCAAAGTTTGTCATGTCGGGTGTCTTTGGAAGGCTCACAATGCACTGAGCATTCTTGTTATGGTAATGTTATAGTAGTGTTATAGGTTATAATTTCATGTATGTAGTTATGAGGCTGAAAATGTATCCTCATGGCTTAAAATAAACCCAGGCAAAAACTCTCCAAGAACAGAGGGGCAGTTCACACCTCATCAGAGCAGGTATGGGACATACCCATCCCAGCCTTACAGGAACAAAGGACGCTGGCCTAGGCAGCAACAAATGAATCTGTTAGACTCTCAAGGGAGTCACCCCCTTCCTTTTGGCAGTTTGGGACTGCGATGAGGTAATGGTCACCTGACTCTGAAGGCAAAGCTAAGAGGGAAGAAAGGACATGATGAAAGGGGGAGACATTTGCCATGCTCGCTCTCTCTCTCTTCCACCTACATCTACAGACACCACACCAAGCGACAGAAGTGCTGATCAAAGGGGAGAACCTGACTCAAGGGCACCCAGCCAGCCTGTGGTAAGAAGCATCTAAGTTTGTAAGGGCATTGGAAGTGTTAAGATCAGCTTAGAATGCGTTTTGCTTTTATTTCTTTTGACCAAATCCAACTTGCAAAGCTTTGACTTATAGTCACTTAAAATCTATCTGTGTAGTTAATAAATCTGTTTATTCTACCTGAAGCAGTGTGTTTGGTTTGTAGTGTGTCAGAGACTCCCCTTCGGATGACAAGCCTGGTACATATCAATTTCTTTGTTACATTGATGAACTCAATGTATAAGCTTGCAGCGTCTAGAGGGCATTACTGGACACAGCAAGACGGAGGTTCCTAAGGTTGTGTCTGAGACCGGAGATATTGGCTACTGTCATTCAGTTACACAATCCAAGGAGCAGCTTACACGCCAGCGTCTGTGCGTGAATAGCCCAGGAGTGGGGGTTCTCACAGCAGAGCAGGGGAAGGCTGGCTCCCAGAGTCGAGGACTGGAATGACCTAGCAGATCACCGGTCCAGATAACACCAGGGGAATGTCACAGTAGTAAGAGCATTACCAGAGGTCCTGTTCTCCTCCCTTGTCATCAGGTGGTTTTGCTGGAGCTCTTTTGCTTCGGCTTCGCACTTGTCGCAGCTCCAGAAGTGCCATGTCTGCCTTGAGGCTTCTCTTCTCTAGATGGGATTTGACATGTAGCTCTCCAAAGAGGGCCATCAAGTACCGGAGCTGTGCAGGGCTCCATGCAGAAGCACAGGGAGCATGCCTGCTAGGATGGGTATATGAACGCGCCACTACCTGGTATAAAAAAGGGGCACACCTGGCTGAGTGCCAGCATTTAAATGGAGGGTGGCAGCTGGTCAAGCTAACCCTAGAACAGCAGAGGGGTATCAGCGATCCCTCAGTCTCTACCACAGATTTACAGATGAGTCCTGAGATGACTCAGGAGGCCAATCCTGGAACCACAGATCCGCCTGCAGTAGGTACAGACATTTCCTGGCTGGTCAGCTGCCTGCCTGGAGAATGTGTTTTTTTATTTCTTCCTTGTCTCTCTCTTTTCAGCTTCGAGGGCAAGGCGCTTCTCAAAGTGGGCCACTGCCTGATGGAGGATGTGGAACCATTGTGATTGGTTTGTGGCTTACTTCTTCCACCTTGCAATATCCACATCAGCTTTCTTCAGATACGCTTTCAGGGTGTCTTTGTAGCGTTTCCTATGACCACCGCGGGATCTCTGGCCATGGGAGAGCTGAGAGTAGAGAGCTTGTTTTGGGAGGTGAGAGTCTGGCTCCGCACACAATATCCAGCCCAGCAGAGTTAGTGTTTGAGGACCATTGCTTCAGTGTTGGTGACATTAGCTTCAATGAGGATGTTGGCATTAGTTCAGCGATCATAGAATCATAGAATATCAGGGTTGGAAAGGACCTCAGGAGGTATCTAGTCCAGCCCTCTGCTCAAAGCAGGACCAATCCCCAACTAAATCGTGCCCAGTCAGGGCTTTGTCAAGCCGGACCTTAAAAACCTCTAAGGAGGGAGATTCCACCACCTCCCTAGGGAACCCATTCCAGTGCTTCACCATCCTCCTAGTGAAATAGTGTTTCCTAATATCCAGCCTAAACCTCCCCCACTGCAACTTGAAACCATTACTCCTTGTTCTGTCATCTGCCACCACAGAGAACAGCCGAACTCCATCCTCTTTGGAACCCTCCTTTCAGATAGTTGAAGGCCGCTATCAAATCCCCCCTCATTCTTCTCTTCTGCAGACTAAATAACCCCAGTTCCCTCAGCTTCTCGTAAGTCATGTTCCCAACCCCCTAATCATTTTTGTTGCCCTCCACTGAACTCCCCAATTTGTCCACATCCTTTCTGTAGTGGGAGGACCAAAACTGGACACAATACTCCAGGTGTGGCCTCACCAGTGCCAAACAGAGGGGAATAATCGCTTTCCTCGATATGCTGGCAATGCTCCTACTAATACAGCCCAATATGTCATTAGCCTTCTTGGCAACAAGGGCACACTGTTGACTCATATCCAGCTTCTCGACTGTAACCCCTAGGTCCTTTTCTGCAGAACTGCTGCCTAGCCACTCGGTCCCGTCTGTAGCAGTGCCTGGGATTCTTCCGTCCTAAGTGCAGGATTCTGCACTAGTCCTTGTTGAACCTCATCAGGTTTCTTTTGGCCCAGTCCTCCAATTTGTCTAGGTCCCTCTGTATCCTATCCCTACCCTCCAGCGTATCTACCACTCCTCCCAGTTTAGTGTCATCTGCAAACTTGCTGAGAGTGCAGTCCACACCATCCTCCAGATCATTAATGAAGATATTGAACAAAACCGGCCCTAGGACCAACCCTTGGGGCCACTCCGCTTGATACTGGCTGCCAACTAGACACGGAGCCATTGATCACTACCTGTTGAGCCCGATGATCTAGCCAGCTTTCTATCCACCTCATAGTCCATTCATCCAGCCCATACTTCTTTAACTTGCTGGCAAGAATACTGTGGGAGACCGTATCAAAAGCATTGCTAAAGTCAAGATATATCACATCCACCACTTTCCCCATATCCACAGAGCCAGTTATCTCCTCATAGACGGCAATTAGGTTGATCAGGTATGACTTGCCCTTGGTGAATCCATGTTGATTGTTCCTGATCACCTTCCTCTCCTCCAAGTGCTTCAAAATGGATTCCTTGAGGACCTGCTCCATGATTTTGCCGGGGACTGAAGTGAGACTGACTGGTCTGTAGTTCCCCAGGTTCTCTTTCTTCCCTTTTTTAAAGGTGGGCACTATATTTGCCTTTTTCCAATAGTCTGGGACCTCCCCCAATTGCCATTTTCAAAGATAATGGCCAATGGCTCTGCAATCACATCAGGTAATCATCAAGTGATCCATCCCCTGTTGCCCATTCCCAGCTTTTGGGAACAGAGGCCAGGGACACCATCCCTGCCCAACCTGGCTAATAGCCTTTGTTGGATCTATGCTCCATGAACTTGTCTAGTTCTTTTTTGAACCCTGTTATAGTCTTGGCCTTCACAATGTCCTCTGGCAACAAGTTCCACAGGTTGACTGTGCACTGTGTGAAGAAGAACTTCCTTTTATTTGTTTTAAACCTGCTGTCCATTAATTTCATTTGCTGACCCCTAGTTCTTGTATTATGGGAACAAGTAAATAACTTTTCCTTATCCACTTTCTCCACACCAGTCATGATTTTATAGACCTCTATCATGTCCCCCCTTAGTCGTCTATTTTCCAAGCTGAAAAGTCCCCGTTTTATTAATCTCTCCTGATATGGAACCATTTTCATACCGCTGCACATTTCTGTTGCCCTTCTCTGTACCTTTTCCAATTCTAATATATATTTTTTGAGATGGGGTGACCAGACTGCATGCAGTATTCAAGATGTGGGGGTACCATGGATTTATATAGAGACAATATGATATTTTCTGTCTTCTTATCTATCCTCTTCCCAATGGTTCCGAACATTCTTTAGCTTTTTCAGCTGCTGCTCCGCATTGGGTGGATGTTTTCAGAGAACTGTCCACAGTGACTCCGTAATCTCTTTCTTGAGTGCTAACAGCTCATTTAGACCACATAATTTTGTACTTATATTTGGGATTATATTTTCCCCTGTGAATTACTTTGCACTTATCAATACTGAATTTCAAAAGTTCTGACATACGTGTAGACTTGTTGCAAAGAGGTTTGTGTCTGCAAACACACACCGGGAAGAGACGCTGTTCACTATTGAGTCCCTGAGTGACTTCTCATCTGATTGCTTAAGTTTCTGCTTGGGGGACCTGCCAGTAAATTGTCCTTGCCTGCAAGGTGGAGAGCTGTAGGATAAATGAGGTGTACTATATACCATTCCCATGGAGCCAGGCCCTCTTTGCACAGTTGCCTGGAATGGGCTCCTCTTTGTTTGTTCCTGTGAAACATCGCTGTAGCATTGTCAGTAACAACGTGACACATCCATTCTGTTCTGGAGCTGAGGAAGAAAGTACTTGCAAGCCCAACAAAACACCCTTAATTCTGGTTTGCTGATATGGGCTTTTTCTCCCAGAAATCCCAGTGACTATTTATTGTCACTTTCCCCAGACCAAATTAGAAGCATTGGCGGAGACTGTGGCTGACCAAGATGAGAAGGGCTTGAATGTAACTGCTTTGAGGTCATTGAGACCATGACAGGAGGAGAGAAACACACTCCTGGGTACTGTCACACGTGTGTGTTTGGTATGTAGCATTGTGGTAGCATGTCACAGGGGCCTCATTTTTAGACATGCATACGGAGTTCCTAATGTCACCAAAATCATAGGACCCGTTAGCCTGAGGCAGAACTCATTGCTTGACTCAGGCTGTCCTGGGGAGTCTGTACTGTGGTGAGGATTTATACATCACTTCATTCTGGAGGAAAAGTTCTGCATCTTTGAGAATCCAGAACTGCCCCAATCAAAGGTAAGATCAGGAAGAAGCTCGGTGTGATTTCTTCCGGTTTATTTTGAAACCCCAACGTTTGGAAGAAGGACCAGGTTTGTGACCTAGTAATGCTAGAGACTGCTGTGAGGATGCCCTGCTGAGCCGGTTGTTCCAATACAGGCAAACATGGATACCCTGATGTCTCAGTGGTGCTGCTACTGCTGAAAGCGATTTGTGACCAAGAGAGGAAAGAGAACCAGGAGGCATTTAACTCATTTGATTTGATAGAAGTATCAAATTGCTATTGGCTACTAAAAAAGGCAGCTAGGGAGAAATGGAACAGAAAGCTACATGGGGGCATACTCAGTACATGTGCTTATGGTATGATGCAAGCAGCTACTAAGAGTCTCTTTGACCATTTTAAGAAGTTAAGTCATTGTCACTGGTGACTTTCTATTAAGAAGAGTGGACCAGAGTTCAGCAAGGGACAGAAGGAGAGCAGGATGTCTGCTGTCTCCCAGGAGTGAAGACGTACGATGTAACAGCAAGACTGGATGGGATTCTGAAGTTGGCTTGCAAATCGGACTGGTAATGATATATGTAGGAACAAACCACAGGTCATCACATGGAACTACGGTAATTTCTGTGGGTGAAGACATCAGGGATCTGGGAAAGGAGCTAAAGGGGAGAAAAGTCCAAGTGATTTTTCTCAAAGATCCTTCTGGTCCCATGAGCAAGTTAAGCCAGAAAACAAAGTGCTGTAGAAGAGTGCTGGGTACACAAAAGGGGTGACACTGCAGGGTTTGGTTTTGTGGCATTCTCGACCACACACCAGTGGGAGAAAGGACTGAACAGATGGGGTGGCCAGCAGCTCAGCGGTAGTGCAGCTAGTCTTCTCAGTTAGAGACAAGTTGGATCAGCCAGAAGTCTCTAAAACTAACCAGGCACGAGAAGGAGCAAGGAGGCTAAGGAGGCATATGCCGTATAAAGTAAAATTCAGCATGTCATGAACACATTTAGCAAAGGTGGCAAAGAACAAAGAAGACTTTTTTTAAATTGCTTATATGCCAACTTTGGAACTCTGGGTAATAAGCAAGAGGAACTGGAAATTCTCATTAATGAGAATAAATTGCGTCTGAGGAAGTGGGTATTCGCCCACGAAAGCTCATGCTCCAAAACGTCTGTTAGTCTATAAGGTGCCACCAGCCTCTTTGCTGCTTTTACAGATCCAGACTAACACGGCTCCCCCTCTGATACTTGTTTATAATTGGCATTACTGAAACCTGGTGGGACGATTTGCATGACTGGAAGGTTAGAGTCACTGGTAACAGCCCATTTGAGAGATAGGGGGCAAAAGAGGTGTGTGGGGGCTGATGGAGAGGGACTCACCTCCCCAGCGCCTCCTCATGGCCACTATGGGAATTAGCTCTGGTAGCCAGTGGTGCACCATCCATCACCTCTCCTGCTCCAGAGACCCACGTCATTCCCAGGACCGCAGCGTCCTCTTCACGACACAGCCACACTCTGTGCTCCCCCCTTCCAGGGGACAGTATCGCAGTCCCTCAGTCCAGCCACTTCCTCAATTGCGGGGTGAGGGCAAGGGTGGGGGTGGGGACATTGGCCTGCCCACTACTCCAGGTCCCAGTCCAGATGGCTGCCACTAGCTGCGTCCCCTCTGACTCCTCAGTTCATTTTCCTGGGTTTCCCGCAGCCTCCAGCACCTTCTTTGCCTTTGCCTCAGGGCTTCAGCCTGCCAGTCGTAGCAGCTAGCCAGGAGCTTGCTGTAGCTTCCCTGGTTCCTGCTGGCAGCACTGCTCTGAGCAGGGTGCTGGTACTCCTTCCTCCTGCTAGGAGCCTGGGCTTCCCTCTTTGAGCTCCAGGCAGCTACTTCAGCAGCTCTGCCCTGCAGCTCTTCTTATAGGGGCTTGCCCAGCCCTGATTGGCTGCTATTTGCAGCCCCTCTCCTATTGGCTGCTTTCTGCACAGCCTACACAGGGCTCAATTAACCCCTTACTGGCCAGTGTGGGGCAGATGGCCCATCACAGGGTGGCAGTTACCATTAAAGACACCACTGCCTGAGTTAGGATTATTGAAAACTCAGAACTGAAGGATCCTGAATGAATATAAATCAATATGCTAATAGAACCCAGAATGGAGTATTGGTGGGCATCTGTTACAGATCATTGAACCAAACCAGAGAACAGGATGAGTTACTTCATAAGCACTGCACTGGTCTGTAATATGTGGAAAGAAAAATTGTGTTTTTCTGGGGGACTTCAATTTAAGGGGGGCTCATACTGGCACCATCCTGCAGCTAGTAGTAGAACTTCATTAGGGTTTCTAAAATTCGTAGATGATAATTTTCTAACACAAAAGGCATTGCAGCCATCATGAGGTAACTATTTTGGACTTTATTATAAAACTGGAAGTTGGTGGTTGCCTAGGGACCCGTGATCATGACCTGATTACATTAATTATGGGCACACAGAGAACAGTCCTAACCAGTAGTAGATATACTTGGTGCTTCAAAGGGGCTGATTTCCCAAAGCTGAGTAAAGTTAAGAGCAAAATGACGAGTGGAAAAATTTAGACTGAAAAATATGAATAAAAAATTAGCAATTGTTTGAGAGTTAATTAGATGGATAAAAAGACATGATTCCATGATCAAGGAGGACTGCTGTGTTTGAAAGTCATATTGGTTTAGTGAAGGCAGCAATCAGAAATTTAAAAAAACCCATAAAAATAATAGAAGTAGATAATCTAAATTAGAAGTTATGAAGTGTAGGTAATTGATAAAGGAAGCTAAAGACAGTTGGAAAAAATCCATGGCTGGCAGGGCTAGGGAAATGAGTTGGTGTTTTTTGTTGTTTTTTTTTAAGTATTTCCAGATTCTGAATGGTTCTGGTTTTGTTGAGGGCTCACCTGTATTAATCAGCAAGAGTTTGAAGCTGTTATTGTCTGCTGCTTGATGAGGGTGGCGGAAGGCTTAGTGTCAAGTGCCTAGTTTTAGGACCATTCCTGTGACATGGTGTTTCTGGGACACATTTCCCTATCCTAGTGATAGTCTGGATTAGTAAAGATGAATGATGGGTGGATCCTAGCGCTTAGCAAAACGTCTCCTGTCTAGTACACAATGTTAACTCCAATACAAGCTCAAGGACACGGCTATGCACTGCTCCTCAGGGTGGGTGATTTCCCAGCAAATTTCAAGTAACTTCAGTCATTTCAATATTAGAGGTGACAAAAAAGTCAAGTTTTTTTCTGTAAAAGCAGCAAAGAATCCTGTGGCACCTTATAGACTAACAGAGGTTTTGGAGCATGAGCTTTCGTGGGTGAATACCCACTTCCTCAGATGCATGTCATGCATCTGAGGAAGTGGGTATTCACCCACGAAAGCTCATGCTCCAAAACCTCTGTTAGTCTATAAGGTGCCACAGGATTCTTTGCTGCTTTTACAGATCCAGACTAACACGGCTACCCTCTGATAAGTTTTTTTCTGTTTTATTCGCCACTATCCTCATTTGCCCAAAGAAGTGCCACTCTAGCACTCAGTATCAAACCTTTAATTCCTGAGCAAGCTGACACAGAAGCTAGCCAAAGGTCAACAACCTCATCTACATTCATCGAGTTTAAGACTGAAGAGACCTTTTGATCTTCTAGTCTGGCCTCCATATTATTGATCACAGGCCATTAAATTTACCTGAGTTACGCCATATTGAGCCAATAACTTCTGACTAATGCATAACTTGTGCTGCACTAAAGCACATCTCCCAGAAAGGCAGCAGGCTTCGTCTGGAGCCATCAGAACATGGAGACTCCACCACAACTTTGGCAGTTTGTTTCAATGGTTTTAATCCCCCTCACTGTTACAAACGTGTGCTTCATTTCTAATCTGAACTTGTCTTGCTTTAGCCTGTGGCCATTGGGTCTTGTTCTGCCTCTCTCGGCTAGACCAAGGAGCCCTTAAAACCTGGTATTTCTAATTATTCCCTCATCAAGTCACCTCTCAGCCTTCTTTTTGATAGATTAAGCAGATCGAGCTCTTCAAGTCTCTCACCACAAAGCGTTTTCTCCAGTCCTCAAATAACGTCTGGCTCTTTTCTCCTCACTCTCCAATTTTTCAACATCCTTTAAAAAATGTAGACACAAATCTGTATTCCATTATTGGTATTGGTCAAGTATATTGCACAGTCACCTTTATCAACCAAACTCGGCATCTCTTCAAACAATGAAGTTAGGTTTGTTGGACAAGCCCACAAAACCACGTTAAGTGGCATGAATGGTATTCCGCTCCTCGGCTGTCCACAACGTATGCCAAGCTTGCGGCCTCTAGTTATCCAGGCCATCCTACTTATCCTCTTTGAATATTGGCACAGCGTTCACAATCTTTCCCAGGAGTCAAAGATGTATTAAAAATTAACACTAGTGGGCCAGGTTGATCTCCAACCTAAGCCAACCTCTTTTCGGACTTTTGGATGCGAGTTTTCTGGGCATGCTGATTTAAGCACGTTTATACCTAGGGCTAGTGACACATGGAGGTTTGCAGGAACAGCTATTCCTAGATAATTCCATGTGTGGACACTTCTACTCTGGAACAAAAGTGCCTGGGTCCTGTTTAGCTTAATCCACAGTGTACAATCTGGCTTCATGCCAGGACATGGGATGAAAACAGCATTAGTGTTACTGATACGGGACCTCCTGCTGCTGATGGATAGACAGCAAACCTCCATCCTCATTCTATTAGACCACCCTCTGCAGCATTCAGCACGATGGATCATGTGATAATGCTCCTCCACCTGAGAGAGGTGACAACAGTCCAGGGGAATTCACTAAAATGGTTTTCAGTTGGTCCTGGAAGGTTGCAGTTAAATGGGAGTCAAAAGAAACTTCATCTCTGCCATGAGACCCCTTATCCGTGGAGACACACAAGGATCAAGTTCTATTTCTGGTCCTATTCAACATCTAGCTGCAGCCTGTAGCAGAACTATTAAGACGACATGGTCTCAAGAGGAGGAATATGCAGATAACACAGAGCTCGCCTATCCTTCACCACATGACTCCGCCACTATCACCAAGATGGCCCAGTGCCTGGACAAGATTAACTCACAGGTGAAGAACAGATGCTTGGAGCTGAACCTCACTGCCAGGGGATGTTGTGAAGGCCAAAAGTATAGCAAGGTTCAAAAAAGAATTATATCAGTTCCTGGAGGATAGGTCCCTCAACGGCTATTAGCCAGGATGGTCAGGGATGCAACCCAATGCTCCGGGTGTCCCTAAACCTCTGACTGTCAGATGCTAGGACTGGACGACAGGGGATGGATCACTCAATAATTGCGCTGCTCTGGCACCAGCCACTGTCAGAGGACAGGACACTGGTCTAGATGGACCATTGGGCTGACCCAGTGTGGCCGTTCTGATGTAACCTGAGGTTATGCTGGTGGTCAGGGGAAAGCACAGTGAGGACTTTGCAGACATAATTTTGGTTGAAGGTGCACATGTAGCAAGAAGTGATCAGTTCGAGGCCCGAAGCTATTCCATATGGTTGTCAATCAGGATGTAAATATAAAATCACTGCTGATAAAATGTGCAGAAGATACAGAATTTGGCAGAATGATAAATAATAATGAGGATGGGGCAGTCACACAGAGTGAGCTGGATGATTTGGCACGCTGGGCCCATGCAAACAAAAGGCATTTTAATACAGCCAAAACCAAGATCATCTTATTGTCACCGGCTGGTTGGCCTTCAAGGTGAGCTCAGCAAGGTGGGGATGGAGTGAGTGGTGGCTACATAAAGAGAGTGGAAAACTCAGCTGGGAGGCACCCACAAGAGACAAGGTGGGAAGTGCCTCCCTCTCTGGGAATGGCCTGGCCAAGGCTGAAGAGCAGACAAAGTTTTGCAGAGACAGCTGGGAGAGCAGCCTGGAGAAAATGCTCTGCACTCAGCTGTAGCTGCATGGAGCAGCACAAAGCCTTCAGGAGGCAGAAAAGTTCCAGGAAGCCCTTCAGGAAGAAGGTAGGTCCAGGACTATAGGGAGAGCAGTGACACAAGCCCTATCCAGTGTGAATCCCAGGAGTGGGAAACTGAGGACTGTGCCCACAAAAGGCAACTAAAATCCTGCAGAGCCTGGGGCAGTGATAAGGGACTGGGCCGAGTTACTTGAGATGCCAGAATGTGTCTGTGAGGTGATTGCTAAGGACGCAGCAGAAAGGTAGCAGGGAGGGCTCGGGGGGGCATACTTTGGTCAGCACAGGGTGCACCTGCACAGTCTCCTGCACTTATCCTCCAATGGAGGGATAGCATCCTGGAAAGCAGTGACCGTGAAAGGCATTTAGGGGTCAGAACAGACAAGTAACTTGACAGGAGCATCCACTGTGACGCTGTAGAAAAAAGGGCTAATACGATCCTTGGCTGTATAAACAAAGGAGCTGTGAGCAGGAACAGCGAGGAGATTTTACTGCTGTCTGCAACCTTGGTGAGACCAATGCTGGAATAATGCATCCAGTTCTGTAAGGTCTGAGGCCTTTGTGTGCAGCCATATCCGGAGAGCAGCAGCCATCAGCCAAGAAGCAGAAAGTCACATCCCCACATTCCACCTAAATTACATTAAAAGAATGTAACGTCGGGCTATTAAGAAGGCTCCAGTCCTAGTAGCACCCACCATCACCAGATACAGAAACAGGGCTTGAGATGGTTAAAGAAAACCCTGTCACTGCGCTGTGGTCCTGTCGACTAAGAAACCTTCTGTGTTACTGGCTGGCTGAGAGTCAGGGCCCTCTGGGTTCCCCAGGACCCCGCCTGGGCGGACTCGCTGGGGGAAGCGCACGGAGGGGCAGAGGATGCTGAATGCTCTGAGGTCTGACCCAGGAGGTGAAGCCGTGTGAGCTTCTTGCCCTGGAGACAGTCTGCCGAGAGAGAGGAGGCTCCCCAAAGTCCTGCCTGGCTTCGTAGGAAGCAGTTCCAGAGCATCGCCTGGGGACTACAGGACAGCAGGTAATGGAACTTCCCCGAATTAATGCTGCATTGAGCCCAAGGACTTGGCTGTAGCTAAATCAGATCTTCCGAAAGGGCCCCCAGTCCTGACCAGAGGACATCCAGCGATGGAGAATCCACCACTTCCCACAGTAGTTTGTTCCATTGATTAATCACTTGCACTGTTCAATCTGAGCCTTGTTTCCAATTTGAATATGTCTGGCTTCATCTTCCAGCTATTTGTTCTTGTTCTGCCTGTCTGTGACTGAGCTAGATCAGAGACCCCTTGAGTGCCCAGGATATCTCCCTGTGGACATACTTACACACCTAACGAAGTCAGCTCTTCATCTCTTAGACAAACCAAACAGACTGAGCTCCTTGTGTCTCTCGCTAGAAGGGATTTTCTCCAGCCCTCACATCATCTTGTGGCTCTTTCTGCACTCTCTCCACTCTGAAGCCAGCCCTTTCTAAAATGTTGCCACTGGGACGAAATTCTCTGTTACACACACTCTGCAGCACCCAACTTGACCCTACATTTGTTGCCAGCACTTCCCAGCTTTCATAGTCAGATCTGCGTGCCGGAGCCGGCCCAGCACTTGTTCAACCTGGGACAAGTGGTCCTCCCAGGTCTGGCTACGGGTGATGACTAGGGCACTCTTGGAGCTGTCAAGCCAATCTGCCAGGTCACCCCCCCATCAGCACCTCGGTTGGCAACTGATGGTGCAGCCCCACATCTCTGGGCCCCTCCTTGGCCCCCCATTTTAGATGTACCCTCACCACAGGTACCATAAACGGGGGCCTGCAAACACCCATCAGGGTCAGGTAGGTGTTGGGCACCACCCGGTGTGGGGCCACCACCTCAGGCTGGGCCAGCGTCACCTCAGCACCCATGTCCCAGTACCCAGTGACCAGCTTCCCATCCACCCCCAATCATGGAGTCCCCAGGCGATGCTCTGGAACTGCTCCCTACGAAGCCAGGCAGGACTCTGGGGAGCCTCCTCTCCCTTGGAGTAGACTTGTTCAGGGCAAGAAGCTCACACGGCTTCACCTCCTGGGTCTGACCTTGGAGCATTCAGCATCCCCTGCCATATGGTGCACTTCCCGCAGTGAGTCCACCCGGGTGGGGCTCCTGGGGCAGCCAGAGCATCCTGCACCCCCACTTCGTAGTCAGACGTGACTCTCAGCCAGCATAAAACAGAAGGTTTATTCGTCAACGGGACCACAGCGTAGAACAGAGCTTGCTATTACAGACATAAGTGACTTTCAGGACTTGGGAGTCCTGGGCCAGACACCCTGGATTCCTCCTCTTCCAGCCAGGGCCGGCTCTACTGTTTTCGCCGCCCCAAGCAGTGCACTGAATTGCTGCTGCGGACGGCAGGGGCAGTCTGTGTGCCGTTACGGCAGCATGCGTGTTTCCGCGGTGGTGGCAATTTGGCGGCAGCTTCTGTCTTCAGCTGGAAGACAGAAGCTGTGCTGCCGCGGACAGCTGAACATAGAAGCTGCCACCAAATTGCTGCTGCCGCAGAACACACTAGCCACCCTAACGGCACACGGACGCCCCCGCCATCCGGTGGCAATTCGGCACGCTGCTTGGGGCCAGAAACACAGGGACTGACGCCCCTTGCAGATTGCTGCCCCAAGCACCTGCTTGGGGTGCTGGTGCCTGGAGCCGGCCCTGCTTCCAGTCCCCCCACACAGACTGCCAGCTTCCAGCGGCCCAACCTCCTGCACCGTCCCTGCATGCCCCTCCACCTTCTCTTTGTGCTTCCTGGGCCAAAGGGGTTACCTGGTCACACCCCCTCCTGGGTCTCAGGTTACACAGCTGCAAATAGCTGGGCAGCGTCACCTGCCCCGAGGCCTCAGCAAAATCACACACCCAGTTCCCACCACTGAAGTATTGGTGCAGTACACAGGGAAACTGAGGCACACACAGTATTAGTTTAGGACAGTAAGACTCACATGCAACATAACAAGACGAATAAACCCCCACTTCGTCACACCTGCGTTATGCAGGAGGTCAGACTAGCTGAGCTAATGGTCCCTTCTGGCCTTAAATAAATTAGACTTCATTTAACAGCATCCACAGGTAATAAATACCATCTCCAGTTGCCTTAGAGATGCTGCCCCATCCTGGTGGATACTAGCCTGTCCTCACTGTTACAGATCTTCATTGCCCCCAGCTGGACTGCAGGGTTGCAGTACACCTGGGCAGGAATTCATTCATTAATACAGCACCGCAGCATAAGAACGTAAGAGCAGCCACGCAGGGTCAGACCAAAGGTCCATCTAGCCCAGTATCCTGTCTACCGACAGTGGCCAATGCCAGGTACCCCAGAGGGAATGAACAGAACAGGGAATCATCAAGTGATCCATCCCCTGTCTCCCAGCTTCTGGCAAATAGGGTCACCATTCCTGCCCAGCCTGGCTAATAGCCATTGATGGACCTATCCTCCATAAATTTATCTAGTTCTTGTAGTAACGATGCTGCCTTTGGTGGGACACAACCAAGAGTATCAATTCAGGACAAATTGCTCAGAGCAGGGCAGTTACAGCCCAAGACTGGTGGTTCTCCACCTCTAAGGCACCAAACCAGCCACACAGAGAGGACTTTGGTCTCACCCCACTGGCTAACCACAAGTCATACAAGCAATTCACCACCAGTGCCACTCGTTATGGGGATGAATGGTTATGAAAACCAACACCCCAGTAAAAGAAAAAAGGTTCTCCTGATCCCAAAGGACCAAGCCCCAGACCCAGGTCAATATACAAATCAGATTTTACCCACAAATCATGCTGTTGCCAATCCTTTAGAATCTAAAATCTAAAGGTTTATTCATAAAAGGAAAAAGATACAGATGAGAGCTAGAATTGGTTAAATGGAATCAATTACATACAGTAATGACACAGTTCTTGGTTCAGGCTTGTAGCAGTAATGGAGTAAACTGCAGGTTCAAATCAAGTCTCCAGAACATCCTCCACTGGGATGGGTCATTCAGTCCTTTGTTCAGAGCTTCAGTTTGTAGCAAGGTTCCTCCAGAGGTAAGAAGCAGGACTGAAGACAAAATGGAGATGATGATGCTGCCTTTTATAGTTCTTTTGCCATGTGGCTTGTGCTTCCTTTGTTCCAAACACAAGCCACCCAGCACATGGCTTGGAAAAACCTGAGTTCTGTCCATGGGCATGTCCCTGCCTTGCTGAGCCACAAGGCGTATCTGCTTCTCTCAGTGGGTCAGTTGTAGCTGATGGTCCTTAATGGGCCATCAAGCAGGATAGGCAGAGCTGACACCAAATTGTCTGGGGTGTCACCCAGAAGCACAGCACAATAAATGTGTTATTCTCTAAGGTGTGTCAAAGTTAGAATCAGGACTCACAATTTGTCAGACCACTCTGTTTATTAGCGCAGCGCTCCGCCAATAACATTCAGAATATGTGAGTGGCCATGCAAGGCCCAAACAGTCTTATTTATACAGATAAAAGAGCGGGAATTAGACAAAGGGACAAAGAAAGCAAAACAGGAAAATTCACCTGGGGCACAGCATGCATATCCTATTTCCTTACTAACTGTTATCGATTTAAGGCTAATACTTCACCAATTGCCCTTAAACGGTGCAGTTGTTCTATGTTAATTTCTGTATTCCTGACACCTGGATTGCAGCATTCCAACAGTTTTCCTTAAAGGTACAGACAGCATTTCTTTAATCCTTTCTATTCTTACTATATAATTCATTCTACTTTCACAATCCCTCCTTTTGGTCAGGCGTACGCCATGACCAACCCTTACTGAGTTCCACAAATTAACCGTTCCTTATCTCTTAGTTCATCAGCGATATTCAAAATCATCATATTAGCACTCTGTTTTGGGGCAGTCATCTGGGTGACACAATTCTGTATACAACAGGAGATTAACTGAAAGCATACAAAAATCACTAAGATTCCAAACAGGATAGTTAGGGCTCCCTGAAACAACCAGTTTCCTATGCCAGAGAAATTGAACAGGTTACTTAGCCACTTCCATAAAGAACTCAGCTCTTCATGAGGAAGATATGTGATTTGTTCTAAGTGGCTAGCGTGATCTATTACCTCATTGGTATTGTCAGGTATAAACACACAACATTCTTTTCCAATGAGAGCACAGGTCCCTCCTTTGGCCATCAGCACTATGTCTAATGCCTGACGGTTTTGGAGGGCAACCTGTCTGATCGCCCCTGTTTCTTTGGCCAGGGTTTTTAAACTTTCTCCGGTTTCATTTGCCATTATTTCAACCACTGCTTGTAACCTTAGGAGTCTTTTTGCGTGGTGTATTACTCCCCCAAGTGGGATAAAGGAACTGCCAATAGCCTCTTCCCAGGTGTCATTACTGTTCCATATTGTGTTAAACGGACAAGGTCCTCCAGTGAGGTCTGGGGAATTGAGTGGGATAGCCAGGACAGGAACACCAGTTTGAGAGTGGGCTGGGATGTGGCTGCAGACCCAGCATTTAGAAATAATAAGGGTCTGAGCTATCCACACTTGCTGCTGGATAAAAGAATTGTCATTGTGGACTCCCCAGACCTTAAGACACCAGCAGCCGAAGAACAGGCACCTCCAGAGGCGCATGTTGGAGGCAGGGCCCTTCTGGTTCTGACAACCTCAACTGAGGGAACTGCAGTTACAGTTTTATGTCCACCAGGCAGCAGGCGCTAGGCTCACTACTGCTTCTTCTTGGGCCTTGCTTTATGTAGTCATCTGCTTCTGGCAACCCTTACGAGAGCGTAGATTGTAAGGTATTGCAGGCTGTTCCTCTACGTCTTCTTCTGGAGTCAAAAAATTGACTCTGCGTGGTCCTGAGGTGGTGGTTGGTTCACTGGGGGTGGTGCATTCTTACACTGCGAAGCATGTATCCACTCTGAGATGCCAGACAGCTTAACAGCCGTCCCTTGACTCTGGCTATAACAATGGCCTTCACACCTTATCTTTTCCTGATGCATACATTTCTCATTCACACAAATAGATTGAGAATACAAACAGTAGTATTTTATATCTAACAAAAAAGCATTGCAAATTAAACCTTGCTAAGTTTTACAATTGATAACTAAGACAATGTACATTGAGACCCAGGCCTTCAATGTTTCTCTAATTTACTTAACATAGACACAATAGAGAATTCTGTCTCTTACTATCTAAATTTTAAAACAAAGAGTTAGAGGGGGCCCAATTTGTAATGCATATGGGAAAACAGAATCTTATAGTCCCAGGGGGTCATTTATTTCTGCTATTTAAAAAAAGTGGCTAGCAGGATGAAATCAAATTATACTTTAATTCTTATGGGACATTATAAAATCCTGCTCCTACATATCCCCCTTTTGACACTAAGATTATTAATCGCCAGTGTCACTTCTTATTTAGTCCACATAATAGAAAATACTGGGAGGTGATTTGGGCCTGTGGCTTTAGCTTTACATACATTTGTTTTATTTACCAGCACATTTTAAACATTTCAATTAAACACATACAATTTAAAACCAAAAACAATTAGGGGTAGTAACATTAGTATGCCAGTAGTTGTGGGAGACCATCCAGAAAATATGTTATACCAATGGTAAGCTGTTATGCTTTTCTGCAGTGGCAATTCTTAACATGTATAATATGAATAGTCCAGTTTTCCACATTTTTTTTTTTTTTTAGGAACCATGTTACCTTTTTACCTTTTAACAGATGATTGGTAACTGTTTGCCATTCAATGCCAAGATTGATAGAGAACTCAACTAAATCAGTGCTTACAGTAAGCTGAGACTCTTTTGGTGTTGTTGTTGTTGTGGCAAATAGTAAATGTGATTATTGGTAAACACAGTACTTACATTACATTTACATTTGTCTTCTGGTAAGTTGCTAACACTTTTTAAACACTTTTTCCCAAGAATTAACACATACACATAGTCCATTATACAGTACTTTGGATTATCTGAAAGACAAAAAGAACATTTTTCTACCCCTTTTGGGGTGGCATTGATTATTGCTTAAAGATTCCATTCTTTTACAAATACCCTTCCTGACTGCAGGCAAAACAGAGGAATTACCCCCTTCTTTTCTTGTGGTTTTTTTTTTTTCTATAGGCAGGCCAGGTTTTAATGGGTTCTACTTTTTAAGGGTTATGCAAAAATTATTCCACTGTTTAGTTATTAAATTCATGAGGTGGTGTACCTCAAGTTTTGCCTCTTATATAGCAGACCAAGTTTGTAATGTTTTTCCTGCTGTGTTAAGCTTTAAGTTTATTTACAGGTAATAGCTGGGAAGCATCAGTACCATATTACTTTAAAGGATTTTTTCAAAAATCATACACACTACAAGTTGTTACAGGGGTACTTACTAACATTAAAGTTATTTTAATGTTTAATATTAACAGTAACATTAGCATCAAATTTATAAAAGGTATCTTGTTATACCATGCCTTTTATGTAGGCAGTTTGTGTGCTGACCAGGTATGTTCTTTATTTGCAGCTTCTTTTGTGCTGGCAGTTCTCACCTTTCTTTATCAGTTAGGTAATTTGCATCAACACAGGCTAGGCTTTTGGATTCAAAGCCATCAGCAGAGCTCAGAGACTCTGTCTTAACACACAGGGATCTGAAAAAGAAAACACAGCCTATTGCGGCTCTTTTTGGAGCTCTAATAGGATTTTAATTCAGCAGCATGTTTCATTTGCATTTTTTTTATATCCCTTTCTACAATATACGCTGCACATGTCCTATGGAAAATGCACATTCTTTCTATACTATAACTTTTCAAAAACATTAGCCATATTAATTTTTACATAAGGTATAACTGTTTCTTTTGTTCTTACAGAGTTTTCATGTATTCTTATCAAAGTGACAGTCTGATTCCACAGAGCCATTTTAAGGCTCAGTGTTTTTAACATTGCTTCTTTTTGTTTTGTGCACCTCACCTCTGCTGTTGCTTCAGAGGGTCACTGTTAATTTCTTATTCTTTCACTACAGCTCTTATCTGCTATTGTTACAAAAAAACAAAACGAACAAACAAACAAGACTCCAGAATCTTTACCTATTCTCCTGATTTTGACTGCCCTATTGCAGCCATGACTTGGTCTTTATTTAAAAACATTTTAATTTTTGTAAAGAATCAAGTTACCCCTTAAGGGTTAAATGCTAAATCCCAAAGCCAAACAACACTAATTACCTGTGTCTTGCAAAAAGGTCTGTCAGTTTTGCAACTTTGAATTAAAGAGTCAAATGAATTTTTAGTGGCATTAAAAACAAAAACAAAATAAATTTATCTTACACCTACAAAACAGTAGTTTTACAAACCAGATGTGCTGGTTTAGATTCTTAGAACTTTACATATTTTCACAGACATAGATACATAACACATTTTCTTTTCCTTAACATTCCTTTACACTGTTTTGTTTTTACATAGCTGTATATATATATGGATTATTTACAGGCACTCTTCTGGAAAAGGGCCCATTTCCCTTCAGAATGGCTGCAAAGAAACCAAGAATTCTCTCTCTTTAACATGGTCCTTTTTTAACATTTTCACAAAGTTTAACTGCTTAATTCTCTCCAGCCTCTGTAGAGTTAACTTTTCACTCTCTTTACTTAAATCACTTGTTTATGTCCCAAAATGACACCTTTATCACCTCAGATTTCACCATTTTAAGTATTGTTCCAGGGGTTCATGCCTGCACTTACTGCTTTTCTTACTCCTAACACTATTCCCTTAGGGCTTTCAACCTGTTTTTCAGTTTCTTTATCTGTTGCTTGCCTGCTTTTCTGGGCCCGATCCTGCTTTTTCCAATGAACCGTTTGAGTGTGCTATTGTGGTCACTTCACAATTTTGAAAGAAATGTTCAAGGAAAGGGACCAGGAAGGGTGGGGGCTAGTTGAGGAGCTCCCCCCACCCCCAGCCTTGCTGAATTGGTAGTGGGATACTATAAAGAATCAGTTTCTGAGGCAGACAACAAAGGGGAACAGAACAAGGGACTTTTTGTCCTTTTTACAATGAGATGGGAGTATGAAGGGGTTTGGATCGATCCGGGGTTTGGAGAACAGGGTAAAGGGGAGCGCTCGGTCTAGTGGTGGGAGAGGAGGCTTTTAATAAAGCTTTTAACTTATTATTTGAATAATTGAGAGAGGCCAGTTTTGATTTTGTCCACCTATGATTTGCCTCTTGCCACCACTGCATGAAACAATTAACCTCTCCTTTAGCAAATTTAGTTTTAGGTTGGCCGAGTTTGTCTTTTAAGACGTCCACTCAGTCTTTGTTCCAAGATTTTAACAGTGGCCACTGAGTTTTGGGATCTCCCTGAGTTAGCCTAGACCATTTTCCCAGAAATTTACAGGAGTCTGGACCCTTTTTACAGGAGTCTGGACCCATCCTAAATACATAAAATGAGCCGGCGTTCATTTAGGGAACTGTCCCGACTTAGACGTCTGGTTACCAGTACAGGAGGACTTTCACACACCAATCACACAAGAAGGAAATTCGGGTTCATCAGAGCGATGCCCAGTGCAACACACAAAAGGAGCCCACAGACTACTGCCTCAGTCGCCTTTGCTTTCACACCAGGGGTTTTACCCAAAGTGCGGTGCGGCTGCGATTGTGCAGATTCCACTCACTCAGACCGCGGGGACAGGAACCCCTTGGTCGGCCGATCCCCAGACAGAGACGGCACCCAGACTCAAACACTCCACAAGAGGACGGATAGACACAGAGACAGGACAGTCCTCAGTCCGGACAAAACACAGAAATAATTACCTGACCAGATTCCTGATGTCAGATCCCGGGATCCCTACCAGAACAGAGTGGGAACCAACAGGTTCGATGGCGTAGACCTCACTGTGGCTGTGCGCCTTTCTGCTCTAGTGGGGGACCGCTTGGGCCAAATGCCCAGGTGCCGGCTGCCACGGTCATCCCACAAAAACAGTCAGGAATCACACAGCCCCAGTGAAGACGGTTGCCATCTCAGTGGGACCTCCAAATTGTCAAAGTTAGAATCAGGACTCACAATTTGTCAGACCACTCTGTTTATTAGCGCAGCGCTCCGCCAATAACATTCAGAATATGTGAGTGGCCATGCAAGGCCCAAACAGTCTTATTTATACAGATAAAAGAGCGGGAATTAGACAAAGGGACAAAGAAAGCAAAACAGGAAAATTCACCTGGGGCACAGCATGCATATCCTATTTCCTTACTAACTGTTATCGATTTAAGGCTAATACTTCACCAATTGCCCTTAAACGGTGCAGTTGTTCTATGTTAATTTCTGTATTCCTGACACCTGGATTGCAGCATTCCAACAGTTTTCCTTAAAGGTACAGACAGCATTTCTTTAATCCTTTCTATTCTTACTATATAATTCATTCTACTTTCACAGGTGCCACAAGTACTCCTGTTCTTTTTGCGGATACAGACTAACACGGCTGCTACTCTGAAACCAGACAGGATAGAGCCAATACTTGTAACTTTAAATACAAAAATGATGCACGCGCCCAGACAGCATAATGTCTCATTGACCTCAGTGTGTGAGCAAGCTCAGGATCTCACCCAGAATGTAGTCATGGGAATGATTCGGCAAGCCACAGCAGGACAAATTCCCATGGAGGCAATCAGCTTTATTCGTCCCCACGTAACAGAGGAAGAATTAGCCCTCCAGCCCTGGTGGAGACTAGTTAATGCTTCGTACAATCACTACCAGCAAAGCTTGCAGTTAGTCCTGATAACTTGGCAGGCAAAGAAATTAGAGTAATCCACTCAGTAGGATCCACTGGAATTACAGATTAATGATAACTTAGTAATGTTCTCCAGAGATCCTAACTCTTGGGCCTGGCAGAAAGATAATGTGTGGAACACAGACAGTAAATGTAAAGGAGTGTAGGAGAAAAGGTGGTCTGGGCTCTATCTGTGAAGACCAGGCATTAGAGGAACATGATGAATGCTCCTTCCCACAACCTGGGAATCAGTCTCTCTGTTCCTTTGATGTTATCCAGGAAGAGGGGTCTGTTGTCTATATTGGTAAAGCATGTGTGTGTGTGTATAAGAACGAGATGTAATATTGTAGTGATTAATGGACATTGGATTCAACCCATGGTGCCTTATGTTAATTGCTGTTTCTGTAATGTACCCACCATTGTTAATTGTGATAGTACGTTTACTGTGCCTATATGGACTGTACAACATCTAAATGCCTATCCCGAGCTCTACAAGGAGGTTTCCCCCATTTCACTGGGAATGGGTCTCACTGCCAGTAAGGGATTATTAACTCATCCCTCCTTACAAACTGAGCTGCAGAGTCTCCTAACTTTGGGGGAGACTGGCAAACTCAAGATTCAGCACCACAGCCAGGAGATCTCTAGGCTGGCAGCTACAGTTAAAAACACAGGCCATCACCCCTGGTGGGAGACTTTGCTTGGGTGGAGCCCCGGCGCAACAGGTCTTTTGAATATCATGCTTCACCCCATTGTGGTGATCATGGGTTTCCAAATTATACTAGCAATTGGTCTGGTTCTGCTGGTTTGCTGGATCCAGCAACTGATGCGGCGGCTGCAATGGATGGAAGATCAGACCCGGTACCACGGAGTAAGGATATGCTGGGGATACTCACTCACCACAAGCACCCCATCAACGAGGGCACTTGTTACCAGCAGCTCTGTGTTCTTGGGGAACCAGGACACAGTAAGAAGACTGTCTGACTCACGAAAGACCCCTTCTCCCCCGCCTCTGCTTGGACCAAAGCTGATCAGAAGAAAGACTTACAAAAAGCAATGGAAAGGCCATGGGAGACGCACCTAAACCCCTCTGGACAAGGGTGACAGGATTAAGGCAACTCCCCGAGCCTCATTTGCATCGAAGATGGGACAGGGAGGCATCTCCATTAGCCTACAGAATGGAGACCAGAGATTCCAAGGCAAGAACCGCACTGAACTCTGGGAGCAGAAGAGCAGGGGAACAGTGCATCATGGGGTATCTCTGCCCCAGCTGTCAATGAACCCGCCTGCCCATGCCCAGCTCAGCAGTTATCAGACCAATTCTAGTAATAAACACTTTATTGGGATCCAAAATAGTGAAGCTGCCTAATTGCTCCCTCCAAGGAACAATGCCCCTAGCCAGGAATGAGCAGTTCCTGTTGTCTAGCCTGAACAAAACAACATTGGTTTATCCTCCTGAGCCATCAGTTTACCCATAAATAAATCTAGTTTTCTCCCTTGAACCGTTGTTCTCTTCCTACACAAACCCCAACCCATGCTCAACTGCTTTGATGCCTGGATCCAAAATCTGCATCAGTTCCATTGGGACTTCATCTTCTCCTGACCGATCGTGCTGGGAGCTCTGCCTGACTCCAGCACTCCAGACCCACAGCTACCACCACCACCTGGGACCCCTGATTGATTCAAGCTTCACGGAGTGCTGAGAACCCAGCTCGCTCGCTCTCCAGGAGTAGCCCCCTGACCCTGACTTGTGGGATCAGTGATAGTTCTCTAAACCTGAATTTTGTCATCAAATTTAAGTTAGATTTAATATTATAACTGTTTTGTTTGTTTGGCTCCCCTGTGGTTATTACCAGCAATAAATAACTTCCATGGTTAAGCTGGTTGCTTCTCTCTCTCTCTCGCTCTCCCGCTCCCTCCGTGGGTGTTTTTTGGTTTCCTCATTCGCTCTGCAGCAACGCTCCTCATACCTCAGTTAAAGATCCCTGCAGCACTCAGAAATCCTGTGGGGTTTGCTCATCAAGTGGGTTCCTACCAGAACAATTGTAATGTGAAAGTGGGGATTGGTACGTGCTGAACCTGGGGCATATGAGGGTGACAGCTTGGAGGTGCTGTTCGACCCAGCCTGCTGAGTCCAGGGACATTTAAGAGGTTAGCTTGGGAATGCTGACTAACCCGGTCATCTCAGACGCGCTCTATTAATGTGTGTGTGAGTGGGTGCACATCTGATTCTGGGGCTGGAAGAACCCAGCCCGGGGAAACCGAGGTCCTGCAGGAGCGCTCCATTGGGAGGGAACTTGCAGAAGGGAGAAGTAGAGCTCCATATGAGAACAGAAGTGACACAAGCGGCACATTGATAGAAGTACAGACTCTAATAAATGAGCATACCCCAAAGCAGAGCCGCCCAGAGGATTCTGGGGGCCTAGGGACTTCGGCGGCGGGGGGCCTCCGCTTCAGTGATAATTCGGCAGCGGGGGGTCCTTCTACTCTGGGACCCGCCGCCAAAGTGCCCCGAAGACCCACAGCAGGAGCCCCCCCCCACCAAATTACCGCGGAAGCGGGACCAGCCGCTGAAGTGCAGCCGGGTCTTCGGCGGTAATTTGGTGGCGGGGGGGCCCCGCCGTGAGTCCTTGGGGCACTTCGGCGGCAGGTCCCAGAACAGAAGGGACCCCCGCTGCCGAATTCCCGCTGAAGACCCAGAGGCACTTCAGCAGTGGGTCCCACTTCGGCGGTAAGGACCCCTCCCGCCCCCCGGCGAAGATCGGGAGCAGAAGAAGCTCCGGGGGCCCGGGCCCCACAAGAGTTTTCTGGGGCCCCCGGAGTGAGTTAAGGACCCCACTCCAGGGGCCCCAAAAAACTCTCGTGGGGGCCCCTGCGGGGCCCAGGGTCTGGGGCAAAGTAACGGGCAAATCTGGTAACAGGGTTCAGAGAAGAGCCAGGAGAATGGTTAAAGGATTGGAGAACCTGCCGTGTAGTGACAGACTCAGAGAGCTCAACAAAGAGACGAGGAGATTGGTTACAGTCTGTAAGTACCTACATGGGGAGCAAATATTTAGTCATGGGCTCTTCAGTCCAGCAGACAAAGATCTAACCCGATCCAATGGCTGGCGTAGAAGCAAGACAAATTCAGAGTGGAAATAAGGTGTAAATTTATAGCAGTGAGAGTCATTAACCAGGGGAACAATTTACCCAGGGTCATAGTGGATTCTCCATCACTGACCATTGTTAAATTACAATGGATGTTTTTCTGAAAGCTCTGCTGGGGCGGGTCTCTGGCCTGTGCTAGGCAGGAGATCAGAAGAGATGATCACAATGGTCCCTTCTGGCCTTGAAGACAAGACTTGTCTATCCTGCCATGCCTGTCTCCCTGCAGTTGATTCAAGCCCAAACTTTGCTTCCAGGTCATGCTTACAAAACCCCTCAGGTCACACAGCTTGTTACCGCAATAATGCACAGCAGTGCTGCTGCAGTGACACCTGGCTGAAGCAAGTCTCACAAACCTTCCATCTGGCAGGAGGTCAGGCTGTGGCGTTGCAGTGCTGTGGTGAACTGCAGACTCAGGTGCTGAGGGCAGAACATGAGTATGGGCGGTGGGTATCATAGGCAAGGTGACAATTTAGTCACAGGTATTTTTAGTAAAAGTCATGGACAGGTCACAGGCAATAAACAAAAAATTCACGGTCTGTGCTCTGTCCATGACTTATACCAAAAATACCTGTGATTAAATCTTGGGGGGATGCTGGGTGGGACATCCTGAGGGTGCTGTTGGGGGGGGGCACCCAGGGCCGGTGGCACCAGCTGTCAGAGGCCACGGACTGCAGCTGCTCTGTCCATCTGCCCAGGGACTGCTGCCAGGGGCCTTTGGAGCAGCGGCTGGTGTGGCTGTCCCAAGGCCGCCTAGAGGGGGCGCAAATGGGGCAATTTGCCCCAGGCCCCACATGGGTCTTCGGCGGCACTTCAGCAGTGGATCCTTCTCTCGGTCCGGGTCTTCAGCGGCACTTCGGCGGCGGGTCCCTCAGTGCCGCCAAAGACCTGGAGCTAGTGAAGGACCCGCCGCCGAAGACTCAGCGTGCCACCTGGTGAATACAAGCGCTGCAACAGGTGGCGCCTTTTTTTATGTCCACTCCCCCAAAATTGCTTTGCCCCAGGCCCCCTGAATCTTCTGGGAGGCCCTGTCCCTGGGTCCACCTGAGATGCTGTCCCTGGAGCCAGCCGCTTGGGTGGCCCTGTGATCAGCCACACTGGCCGCTGCAGAAGTCATGGAGGTTGCAGAAAGTCACAGTTAGAAAATTCTCACATCTTTCTGCCACGTCCTAGCTACCAAACAGCTGATCCCATAGAGATATCAGTTGAGGTTTATTTGAAAGATCTTGGCAAGAACTAGTGCACTGGACTAAACTGGAGAGAAAAACTCTTCAGTGCTAACACTCTCCTAGATTCAGAGATTCCAAGGCCAGATGAGACCATTGTGATCATCCGGTCTGATCTCCTGTATAGCGTGGGCCAGAGACCCATCCCACATCATTCCTAGAGCAGAGCTGTTAGAACAACATCCAGCCTTGAGCTAGAAATTGCAAGTGATGTAGAATTCACCATGACCCTTGGTAAATTGTTCCAATGGATAATTACCCTCTCTGTTAAAAGTGGACAACTTAGTTCAAGTCCGAATTTGTCTAGCTTCAACTTTCAGCCACTGGATTGTGTTCTAGCTTTGTCTGCTACAATGAAGAGCCTATTAGCAAAGATTTGTTCCCCCGGTAGGTATTCACAGACTGTGATCAAGTCACCCCTTCGCCTTCTCTTTCCTAACTTAAATAGACTGAGCCCCTTGATCGATCGCGGCAGGTTTTCTAATTCCTTAATCATTCTCCTGGCTCTTCTCTGTACCCTCTCCAGTTTATCAACATCCTCCTTGACTTGAGGGCACCAGAGCTGGTCACAATATTGTAGCAACAGTTGCACCATTGCCAAATACAGAGGTAAAAAAACCTCTCTAATTCTACTTGAGATACCTCTATTTATGCATCCAAGAATCACATTACCCCTTTTTGACCACAGCTTCGCACTGTTTGGCTGATTATCCACCAAACCCCCAAAATCTTTTCAGAACCACTACACTCCAGGATAGATTCTCCCATCACTTAAGTATGGCCTACAGTCTTTGTTTCTAGATTAATACAGTTACATTTAGCTATATTACAAGACATATTGCTTGCTTGTGCCCAGTGTACAAAGTGATCCAGATTGCTCTGAATCAGTGACGTGCCCTCAACATTATTTGCCACTACCCAATGTTTGAGTCATCTGCAAACTTTATTTATATTGTCCTCCAGGTCATTAATAAAATGTTCACTAGCAAAGGGCCAAGAACTGACCCCACTGGAAACACACTGTTATACAGACAAAACTACACAGGATCTTTTCAGGGGGCAAGACAAAGATGGCATATTTATTATGATAACAATTTGATTTCTGACCAATAACTAATATCTTAATCCTTATACACACACATTATACCCAATACCTATACACACACACACACCCATCAGATGTTTTGCAGTTGCTGCATAGTTACCAGTCCTGAATGTAGCTTGAGTTTGCAGCTTGTGGTGGTAACTGGCCAGGAAAGCTGGGTCTCTGTTGGGTATGCACTGATGCCCTTCCATGCTGGCAGCAGAATGTTACCCTCTGTCAAAGTTAGAATCAAGACTCACAATTTGTCAGACCACTCTGTTTATTAGCGCAGCGCTCCGCCAATAACATTCAGAATATGTGAGTGGCCATGCAAGACCCAAACAGTCTTATTTATACAGATAAAAGAGCGGGAATTAGACAAAGGAACAAAGAAAGCAAAACAGGAAAATTCATTTGGGGCACAGCATGCATATCCTATTTCCTTACTAACTGTTATCGATCTAAGGCTAATGCTTCACCAATTGCCCTTAAACGGTGCAATTGTTCTATGTTAATGTCTGTATTCCTGACACCTGGTTGCAACATTCCAACATTTTTGCTTACAGATACAGACAGCATTTCTTTAATCCTTTCTATTCTTAATATATAATTTATTTTACTTTCACAATCCCTCCTTTTGGTCAGGCGTACGCCATGACCAACCCTTACTGGGTTCCACAAATTAACCGTTCCTTATCTCTTAGTTCATCAGCGATATTCAAAATCATCATGTTAGCACTCTGTTTTGGGGTAGTCATCTGGGTGACACAATTGTGAATACAACAGGAGATTAACTGAAAGCATACAAAAATCACTAAGATTCCAAACAGGATAGTTAGGGCTCCCTGAAACAACCAGTTTCCTATGCCAGAGAAATTGAACAGGTTACTTAGCCACTTCCATAAAGAACTCAGCTCTTCGTGGGGAAGATATGCGATTTGTTCTAAGTGGCTAGCGTGATCTATTACCTCATTGGTATTGTCAGGTATAAACACACAACATTCTTTTCCAATGAGAGCACAGGTTCCTCCTTTTGCCACCAGCACTATATCTAATGCTTGACGGTTTTGGAGGGCAACCTGTCTGATCACCCCTGTTTCTTTGGCCAGGGTTTTTAAACTTTCTCCGGTTTCATTTGCCATTATTTCAACCACTGCTTGTAACCTTAGGAGTCTTTTTGCGTGGTGTATTACTCCCCCAAGTGGGATAAAGGAAGTGCCAATGGCCTCTTCCCAAGTTAAGGGGCTTATGTTATGTATATACCATTGGGCATCTAGTAAGTCCCTTCTTTTTCGCCTGAAATTACGGAGGCGTTCTCGTGGGAGGGACTCTAGCACCCGGAATTGTGGGAAGAGTTGGGCAGGATAACAGATACCTGACCAGTTAGCTGGTAATACAGTATAAGCTTTGGTTCCACAAACCCAATGATGGCCTATTAAGGCCGGGAAAGGTCGATTGCATCCATTTGTTACATAGGTATCTGCAAATGAGGAGTAATATCCTCCAAAGGGCACAGGGTAATCCTCCTTATGAAGAGTGGTAGTATTTGTATGGCATTGGAAGATTGTATTATTTTTACTAAGATTACTGTAGGGGGAACATGAGATTGATTTTTCTGTTTGATCCCAGGTTGAGAAAAAATTCATATCCCCATACCCAGTCCGCCACTTCTTAGTTTTGTTTGAATAATCCCATACACCATTTGCCACAATATGCTGAAGGCAACGGCTTGTTCCCAGATCCAGCCCTGTCCCATTACACACCCAACACCAATGACCTTTCCCCTCCACCACACTTATCCATTTAGATACATTTATTCCCACTGCTTCCCAAGTGTCATTGCTGTTCCATGTTTTGTTAAATGGACGAGGTCCTCCAGTAAGGTCTGGGGAATTCAGTGGGATAGCCAGGACAGGAACACCAGCTTGAGAGTGGGCTGGGATGTGGCTGCAGACCCAGCATTTAGAAATATTAAGGGTCTGGGCTATCCACACTTGCTGCTGGATAAAAGAATTGTCATTGTGGGCACCCCAGACCTTAAGATACCAGCAGCCGAGGAACAGGCGCCACCAGAGGTGCATGTTGGAGGCAAGGCCCTTCTGGTTCTGACAACCTCAACTGAGGGAACTGCACTCACAGTTTTATGTCCACCAGACAGCAGGCGCTAGGCTCACTGCTGCTGCTTCTTGGGCCTTGCTTTAGATCGTCATCTGCTTCTGGCAACCCTTACGAGAGCGTAGATTGTAAGGTATTGCAGGCTGTTCCTCTACGTCTTCTTCTGGAGTCAAAACTGACTCTGCGCAGTCCTGAGGTGTTGATTGGTTCGCCGGGGAGGGTGTCTTCTTACACTGTGAAGCATGTATCCATGCTGCAATGCCAGATAGCTTAACAGCTGTCTGGGTAGTAAGCAGTACCTGATGAGGACCCTTCCAGCGAGGTTCCAAGGCGTGTTTTCGATGGTGATGCCGTACGTAGACCCAGTCACCTGGTTCAAGGTTGTGGCAGGCGTCAGAGGTGGGTTCCGTCGGCCAGGCGGCTCGAACCTGTGAATGGAAGTGACTTACAGCTTGCATTAATCCCTTGCAATATTGAAGGAGCGTACTGTGAGTCAAATTCAAGTCTGGGACTGGAGTAATGGTAGCCACAGTTCGCATAGGGCGTCCCATAACGATTTCAAAAGGACTCAGTTTATGCCTTTGGGATGGAGTGGATCGCATTTCCATAAGGGCTAGTGGTAAAGCTGCTGACCAGCTTAACCCTGTGGAGTCACAAATTTTAGCAAGTTTATTCTTAAGTACACCATTTCGCCTTTCCACAGCACCTGCACTTTGTGGGTGGTAGGGACAGTGCAGCAGGTGTGTGACATGTAATATACGATCCAGGTGTTGAACAATTTGTCCGGTAAAGTGTGTACCCCGGTCACTGGACAGAGTGGCAGGAATTCCCTTGGCAGGCATAATATGGTTTAACAAACATTTAGCAACGGACAGTGAGTTAGCCTTGCAACAAGGAAAGGCTTCAATCCAACCAGAAAATAAACATACCATAACCAAAATAAATTCAAATCGTTGACACTTAGGCATTTGTACAAAATCAAGTTGCCAATGCAAGAAGGGTGCTTGGGGCAAGCCCCGGAATCCCTGAGCCACTTTTACAGGTTTACCAATATTGTGGCTTTGGCAAGTGGTGCAGGCGGCACAGTGGCGGGCTGCAAAAGAGCTGAAATGGGGAGCCCACCATCCCGCCTTAGTTAGAGCAGACACCATTCCCTCCTTTCCGACATGCGAAACACCGTGTAGCAGGGCGGCCAGCGATGGGTAGAATGAAAAGGGGGCTACGAAGGTACCAGTAGGCGAACGCCAAAGGGAATCAGGATGTAGAGAGCAACCCTGGGCAACCCAGGAATCTTTTTCAGTTTCTGGGGCAGAGTCCTGGAGCAGGGTGAGGTCAGTGAGGGAGGGTGGTGGTATAGAAACAGAGAGAGAACCTAGAAATGCATCTGGGGAAGGTTCTATAGCAGCAGCATGTTTAGCAGAGGCATCAGCAAACACATTACCCTTAGCAACATCAGTGTCTGCCATCGAGTGGCCAGGGCACTTAACAATAGCCAGGGCAGAGGGAAGTAAAACTGCATACAGGAGAGCAGCGATATAGGGGCCGTTCTTAATAGGGGTACCGGCAGATGTAAGGAAACCCCGAGCTTGCCAGAGGGTACCAAAGTCATGTACAACCCCAAAAGCATAGCGAGAGTCAGTGTAAATGGTGGCGGAGCGTCCCTCAGCCAAAAAGCAGGCACGGGTGAGGGCAACTAATTCAGCAACCTGTGCTGAGGTTACAGAAGGTAAAGGTGCAGCTTCTGGGGTTTCAGAGAGGGACACTACAGCGTATCCTGCAAGGAGACGACCTTGGTTGTCTCGAAAACAGGAACCATCAGTAAACAAAACAAGGTCAGAGTTAGGGAGAGGGACATCAGAAAGGTCAGAGCACGGGACGGTGATAGCAGAGACAGTAGCAAGGCAGTCATGAGGATCACCGTCATTAGACAAAGGAAGGAGAGTGGCAGGATTTAACTGAGAACAGCGCTTTATAGTGATATATGAGGCCGACAGCAGTAGAAGTTCATACCTGGTAAGGCGAGCGGAGGAGAGGTGGCTTGTATTGCGTTGTAACAGCAGAGTTTCTACAGAGTGAGGGACCATGAGAGTAAGGGGGGAGCGAAGGACAAGGGATTCAGACATTTCGACTAAGCGTGCTGCAGCAGCCACAGCACGCAGGCAGGGGGGCAGGCCTTGGGCCACAGGGTCCAAAGTGGCAGAGAAATAAGCTACTGGGCGATTCCTGCCTCCGTGCACCTGAGTGAGAACTCCAAGTGCACATCCAGATTGTTCATGGCAGAAAAGGGTAAAGGCTTAGAATAGTCTGGCAGCCCTAAAGCGGGGGCCGAAGCCAAACCTTGTTTGAGGGAAACAAAGGCAGAGTCTGCTTCAGGTGACCATGGCATGGGATTAGGCACAGAGAGTCGAGTGAGTTCCTGTAGAGGTTTTGCAAGGGAGGCGTATTGGGGAATCCATTGCCTGCAAAATCCAGTCATGCCTAAAAATTTTCGGACCTGGCGTGGAGTGCAGGGTCGGGGAAAGCTAAGAATAGCCTGGACGCGGGTGGGAGAAAGTGTACAGGAACCCTGGGAGAGGAGAAAACCAAGGTATGTGACAGAGGTTTGACAAAGCTGTAGTTTAGAGCGAGAAGCCTTGTGACCTTTGTTTGCTAGGGCAGTAAGGAGCACTAAAGAATCAGTTTCTGAGGCAGATAACGAGGGGGAACAGAGGAGCAGATCATCTACATATTGGACTAGAGTGGACCCAGATGGGAAAACAAGGTCAGCTAGGTCTCGGGCTAATGCCTGGGAGAAATAAGATGGACTTTCCGTATACCCCTGAGGGAGTGTGGTCCATGTATATTGCTGTCCCCTGTAGGAAAAGGCAAAGAGGTATTGGGAATCAGGGTGAACCGGAACAGAAAAGAAAGCAGAACACAAATCAACAACAGTAAAATGAGTTGCAGCTGGTGGAATAGAAGCCAGGATCGTTGCTGGGTTTGGGACAACAGGAAAAACAGGTATGACAATACGATTAATGGCTCGAAGGTCCTGAACAAATCGCCATGATTTGCCATCAGCTTTTCGAACAGGGAGGATAGGGGTGTTACAGGGACTGGAACAGGGAACAATAATGCCTTGCTCCTGCAGGGCAGTTATGACCGGAGCAATGCCAGCCTCTGCCTCAGGGTTTAAAGGGTACTGAGATAGGCGAGGCAGGGGTTTGGAAGAGTCAACAGTAATGCAGACAGGATCAGTATTTAAGCGGCCCACCTCAGAGGGATGGGTTGGCCACAGAGAGGATGGGACCTGCGAAATTAGGTGCTCAAGGGACGGGACCAGTGGGCAACAAGGGACCGGAGTAGAAAGGGACGTTTCAGACAGCAGGGAGGCTACAGAATCACTCAGGGAAGACTGGGGAATTTGTAAATAGACCCCATCCGGGGAACAGTATATGGTGCAGCCAAGCTTACATAACAGATCCCGACCCAAAAGGTTTACCGGAGTGGAATCAGAGAGAAGGAAGGCATGATCTGCAGAAAGGGGACCAACCTGGACCGGTAGAGGTTTTGAAAGGGGATAAGGGGTTGGGACTCCCGTAATGCCCACAGCGGACACGGTTTTTCTGGAGCGGGGAACCTCAGGCAGGTCGGTAGTACGAACTGCAGAGAGCGAAGCTCCCGTGTCAACAAGGAAAGGGAGAGAAAGATCATTGATAGTTAACACACACTCACCAGTGGGAGTGAGAGGTAGTAGAGGGGCTAAAATTTCCTGAGGTTCCCCGGTGTCCCGTCATTGTTGTGAGGCAAAGTAAGGCTGGGGGCTGACTGGCTGTGCTGGCAGGGGGTTTAACTGGTTGTTCACAGAGTTACCAGGCCGGCTTGGACACTCATTTTTCCAATGTCCCGGCTGTTTACAGTAATTACAAACATCCCCATAACCCGAAAATCCAGTTCCCTGTTCCCTCCCGCGACCACGTCCCCCCCGTCCTCGTCCCTGGTATTTTCCCCGTCCCCGGTACTGTTTGCCCTGCCCTGAATAATGCTGTATTTGCAAGGCCATTAACTGCTGAGCTGATTGCTCTTCCTTTCCTTTTAAAGTACGTTGGCAATGCTCTGCCACTGTTTGCAATTTGTCCATGGTTTCGGTCTCCCATCCAACACTTACGCGTTTTAGCAGATTGCCAATAGCAGGCAGGAGGCCATTAACAAATGCACTAGCCAGGGCACCTTGTCCATTTGTATCTGGTTGCTGTATACCAGAATGTTGCAGAAAAATGTCAGTTAGCCGGGTGCGATAGTCGCCAGGGTTTTCTCCCTGTCGTTGCTTACAGCTATTTATGGCAGTCCAGTTGGTTTTAGGAGTCCATACCCGAGGGATGGCTTCAAATAGATTTTTAGCTCGTTCCTTACACTTTTTTCGGTATTCAGCAGTAGGACCAGTGTCTGGCAAAGTAGAGTGGCGGTCAGCAGCGGGCCAATCTGCTGCTGTGAGCCATTTATCATGCTCACTAGGGGCTGTTACAAGTAGCTTGCACAGCTGCAGGAGGTCTGCCTCAGAGGGTTCATAGGTATCGCACACCAACAAAAATTCCTCTGCAAATTTGGTAGGATTTTCTCGGGGCTTTGGAAAGCCTTTTATAATTGAAAGGAGCTCAGTTCGAGTCCAGGGTTTATAGCTCCAAGTGGGACCCCCGTCCTGGCCCCCAGTATGCAGGATTCGGAGGGGAGCCTGGATATTTTTAAGGCCTAAGCGTGAACTTTTACGAGGCAGAATTAGTCCAGAGGAATGGGCCTCGGCATTACCAGATGGTCCAGACGGGTTCGAACTGGAGATCTCTGGGAATTGTTCCTGATCTGGGAGATCTGGTGACAGTTGTTCCTGAGCTAGGGGCGTGGGTGGCCGTCTATTGATTCGACGCAAGGCTGCCAGGCCAATTAATGCGTCTTCTTCATCCTCATCCCCGGAATCTAGCAAGGGGTTTTCTTCGTCTTTTCCCACCCGGAGACAGGAGTATGAAGGGGGGTCTGCTTGGAGAACAGGGTAAAGGGGAGCGCTCGGTCTAGTGGTGGGAGAGGAGGTTTCCAATAAAGATTTTAACTTATCATTTGAATCTTTGAGAGAGGCGAGTTTCGATTCTGTCCATCTATGATTTGCCTCTTCCCACCATTGCATGAAACAATCGACCTCTCCTTTTGCCAATTTAGTTTTAGATTGGCCGAGCTTGTCTTTTAAGACGTCTACTCGATCCTTATCCCAAGATCCTAACAGTGGCCACTGAGTTTTGGGATCTCCCTGAGTTAGCCTAGACCATTTTTCCAGAAACTTACAGGAGTCTAGACCTTTCCTAAAATACATAAAATGAGCCGGAGTTCCTTTAGGGAACTGCCCCGGCTTAGACGTCTGGTTACCCATACAGGAGGACTTCACACACCAATCACACAAGAAGGAAATTAGGGTTCGTCAGAGCGATGCCCAGTGCAACACAGAAAAGGAGCCCACAGGCTACTGCCTCAGTCGCCCTTGCTTTCACACCAGGGGTTTTACCCAAAGTGCGGTGCGGCTGCGATTGTGCAGATTTCACTCACTCAGACCGCAGGGACAGGAACCCCTTGGTCGGCCGATCCCCAGACAGAGACGGCACCCAGACTCAAACACTCCACAAGTGGACAGATAGACACAGAGACAGGACAGTCCTCAGTCCGGACAAAACACAGAAATAATTACCTGACCAGATTCCTGATGTCAGATCCGGGATCCCTACCAGAACAGAGTGGGAACCAACAGGTTCGATGGCGTAGACTTCACTGTGGTCGTGCGCCTTTCCGTTTTAGTGGAGGACCGCTTGGGCCAAGTGCCCAGGTGCCGGCTGCCACGGTCGTCCTACACAAACGGTCAGGAATCACACAGCCCCAGTGAAGACGGTTGCCATCTCGGTGGAACCTCCAAATTGTCAAAGTTAGAATCAAGACTCACAATTTGTCAGACCACTCTGTTTATTAGCGCAGCGCTCCGCCAATAACATTCAGAATATGTGAGTGGCCATGCAAGACCCAAACAGTCTTATTTATACAGATAAAAGAGCGGGAATTAGACAAAGGAACAAAGAAAGCAAAACAGGAAAATTCATTTGGGGCACAGCATGCATATCCTATTTCCTTACTAACTGTTATCGATCTAAGGCTAATGCTTCACCAATTGCCCTTAAACGGTGCAATTGTTCTATGTTAATGTCTGTATTCCTGACACCTGGTTGCAACATTCCAACATTTTTGCTTACAGATACAGACAGCATTTCTTTAATCCTTTCTATTCTTAATATATAATTTATTTTACTTTCACACCTCCAAAGTCTCCCATCTCATCCATCCTTTTTGTAGGCTTTAGTTTGAATCCAGAGTCTATAGGTCTTCTGTGTCACTGCCTCTGGGTTTGGTGATTGATCACCCGTCAATTGCGGGCGTGACTTTCAGCCTGGGACCTGGCTTTGATCTTCCTTCTATTGGACCTTTTCTGTTTAGGGTGGACTCTGCTTACTTTGTTAGGGCTGTTGTCTGCATCTTCAGCCAGTGGGGTTTGAACTGTATTTCATCATGACAGGCTGGAGCTGAAGGTTGATGCCATCATTCATGGAATATTAGGGTTGGAAGGGACCTCAAGAGATCATCTAGTCCCACCCGCTGCTCAAAGCAGGGCAAATCCCCAGATTTTTATCCCAGTTCCCCAAATGGCCCCCTCAAGGATTGAACTCACAACCCTGGGTTTAGGGGGCCAATGCTCAAACCAGTGAGCTAGCCCTCTCCCCCATCATCCACATCTACCTCATTCACACATCTAAACTAAACTAATAAGATTACAGCAGGATTTGCAAAAATGGAGGTTGGAGGAAGCTTTTACAAAACGGAGTGAGTGTTTTAAAATGGGGTTTGAATTACAATATGGCAAACAGTGAACAGAAGTTACAATATAGACAAGTGTAGTGAATGGTGAACAGAAGTTACAATACTGAAACAGTGCAAGTCTCAGTGATTTAAGCAGGAATTGGACTGATAGTGAAACTTACAAAGGCAGCTGGCTGAACAGCTATGGCTCTTAACAAGCAGGTTTATTGTCAATTAGCCAGTTCTTGGGGCAACTGGTTTTATGAATGAATGTTGTTTCATTCATAAAACCTTATGAAGTTACATTAATAAAGTGAATAATTAAAAACAATTTATCAGTTCTACAACACCTGCCCATTTACAATTACATTGTACATTACACACAGTTAGCCAGTTTTTAATCCATTTAATGACTGCCATGTTAATTTTATATTGTTCTGTTTTTTTCATCAAAATGTCATATGGCACCAAGTCAAATGCCTTACAGAAATCTAGGTCTATTATGTCAACACATAATTATGCCTTTATTGTCCAAATTTGTAATCTCATCCAAAAAAAGTTATTGTTAGTTTGACAGGGTCTGTTTTCCACAAATCAATGTTGATTAGCATTAATGACGGCAACGAGTCCTGTGGCACCTTATAGACTAACAGATGTATTGAAGCATGATCTTTCATGGGTGAATACCCACTTAGTCCGATGCATTAATTATATCACTCTTCATTCTTTATTAATTGAGTCCCATATCAGCTGCTCCATTGTCTTTCAGCACAGGAGAGGAAATAGAGAAGCCCCTTCCTCCTGCCCCTGGTTTGATCCCCATATATTGAGCCCCTGCCAGGGATGGGGCTGCACAGGGTGTTATAGGAGGCAGGTTTTTATTCCAATAAGTCCAGGATGGAGCTGCACAGAGAACTGTAGGGGATGCGTCCAGCATGACTGCTGCCAGAATCCTGTGACCAGCTCTGTTGCCTTCAATTCAAGGAGGATGTTGATAAACTGGAAAGGGTTCAAAGAAGAGCCCGGAAAATGATTAAAGGATTAGGAAAACCTGCAGTGATAGATCAAGGAGCTCAGTCTATTCAGCTTAACAAAGAGAAGGTTTGGGGTGACTTGATTACAGTCTGTAAGTACCTACATGGGGAACAAATATTTAGCAAAGGGTTTTCCGGTTCGGCAGAGAAAGGTCTGACACCATCCAATGGCTGGAAGCCGAAGCGAGACAAACTCGGACTGGAAATACGATGTACATTTTTGACAGTGAGGGTAATTATCCATGGGAACCATTGACCCAGGGTCATGGTGGATTCGCCATCACTGGCCATTGTTAACTCAACACAGGGGGTCAGATGAGACGATCACAATGGTCCCCTCTGCCATTGGCAACACTGTGCTGAATGGAGCAGACGTGAATGGACTAGGGGCCCCACAAGCCCGGGGGGGGGAGGGGCACAAGCTCTGTGTGTGTGTGTGTGTGTGTGTGTGTGTGTGTGTGTGTGTGTGGCCCCACAAGCCGGGGGGGGGGCCACAAGCTCTGTGTGTGTGCGGGGGGGAGGGCACAAGCCGTGTGTGTGTGTGTGTGTGTGTGTGTCTGTGCGTGTTTGTAAAATCTGATTACGGGCCCTGCTGTGGTCTGTGCGTGCGTGCGCAATGTGACTACAGGCCCCACAATGCCCTGCGCTGCGATGGGGACTACATGTCCCACAATGCCCTGCAGGGGGGACTACAGGACCCAGAATGCCTTGCGTCGGCACCGGAAGCGAGTGGTTCGGGATGGAGGAGGCGGGTGAGTATCGGCTCGGGGTTCACAGGGTCCCTCCGGCGCCGCGGCCCGGACCCCCCCGCTACTGCCCCCCCCATTCCGCCCCTCGTCCGACCTGCCCCCCCCCCGCTGCCCGCCCCGCATCTATCCCTGATCCCGCCCTGCTGCGGCCCCCCAGCTGCTGCCCCCCCATCCCTGTCCTCCCACTGCCTCCCCATCTATCCCAACCCGCCCTGCTGCGGCCCCCCCGCCTCTTCTCCCCGCCCCATCTAACCCTGACCGCGCCTAGCCCCCACCCCACCCAGCTCTCGGGGGGGAGAGCTGCCCCCCATGTGCCAGCTGCTCTGCCCTGGCTGGGCGCTCCCCCCGAGTTCAGCACTGACCTGCTCCGTGTCCATCCTCTCAGCTGGCGCCGCCCTATGGACACCCCGCGGGGTCTGGTGCCCCAGGCTGCGAGGTGGCTGCAGATCCCCGACTGCCCTGTCCCCAAGGCGCGCGGAGGGGCCGGGCCGGGTTCCAGACAGTGGAAGAGCTGGGACTAGACTTGGGCTGCCGGGACAGTCTGTGTAGTGGGGGTGCCGAGAGTCACTGAACCAAACTAACCCTGGATTCATGGAAACCACTTCGAGCCGGGGGCGCAGCAGCCCCCCTGTGCCAGCGCCTAGGGAACAGAAGGTAGCAGCCCTTGTGGGAATGCTGCAGTCTGGCAGGCCGCTCATACAACCTCCTCTGTAACTTGCTTCCCACTGGTGCTGTGCTCCCCAGCAATGCAGATGGGCTGCACCCCAAAGACTCCCTCAGACACTCACGCCTAGAGTGCCCGAGTGGCGGGCCCTGCAGGGAGGGGTTTGCTGGCTTCCTCCCTCCGGAGGCGTTGGACTGCAGAGAGGCTGGGCTGGCTTGTGGTGGGCACTTCTCAAGACATGTTAATAATTGTGTCTCTGTCCTTCGCGTATGTAGATTATGAGCTGCTCGGGGCAGGACTCAGCCTTTTGTTGTTCATAGAGTCCAAGGCCAGCAGGGACAATTGTGATCCAATAGTCTGGCCTCCAGCATCACACAGGCCAGAGACCTGCCCCCAGAATGATTCCTTTCGCTCTAGAGCTTATCTTTTAGTTCCATGTGTCTGTGCCTGAGAGCAGGGGCTCTGAGCCTTTCCAGACTGCTGTCCCCCTTGCAGGAGGCTAATTTTCCTGGCGTCCCCCTGCGTTTCACCTCACTTACAAACTACGTGCTTACAAACCCAGACAGAGAAATACAAAGGTGTTACCACATGCTATTGCTGACAAATAGCTTACTGTCTGATTTTTACCATATAATTATAAAATAAATCAATGGAATACAAATATTGTACTTACAATTCAGTGTCTAGTATATAGAGCGATGAAGTGAGCTGTAGCCCACGAAAGCTTATGCTCAAATAAATTTGTTAGTCTCTAAGGTGCCACCAGTGCTCCTGTTCTTTTTATGAAGTGTTTGTCCTGACTTCGCTAGTGCTTTTTACATAGCCTGTTGTAAAACTAGGCAAATCTCTAGCTGAGTTGATGTACCCCCAGGAAGAGCTCTGTGTCCCCCTGGCTGAAAGCCACTGCCCTAGATACACCATCAATACCAATAACAACATACAAAAAAGCTACATTTAAAATAAAGCTTATAAAGTAAAGCACTCAAAAGTTCGGCAATCCCTTAATTTGCTCCCTTGTGCATGTGCTTTACGACCTGGTCTGTAAGTACATGTTCCCTTGCCTCATTCGGTGCTCTGAATGAAAGGTGCTCCCTGAGTGCCGAGCTATTTAATATTGCTCTTTGTCCTGATTTGGTGTGTGAGCCCAGGCTTGGCTTACTGACCATCCAAACCGAGCCCTGAATACAGAACTACTCTTGTGGAGCGAGCCCAGGAGAAGTCTTTTCATTTCTGTTTGAGTCTTTGGGAATTTCTGGTTATTTCACTTTATCCAGATCTGGCGGTGGGGAAGCAGTGGTTACAGGTTCTGCCCTAGGTGATGGGAGCTGGGTTGGAGAGCCAGCAGCAGCAGCAGCTCTGGGGTTTCTCTCCTGTGGGCTGGGCCTGGCTCCTCACTCTCGCACACCGGCTTGCAGCATTGCTCAGGTTTGATGGAGGCGCAGCCAGGTTGCAACACCAGTCACTCAAAGTTAGACCAGTTAGGGGTGCCCCCTTGTCATGAAGGGAGGAGGCTGGGCCAAGCCTGCGTGTGTGTGGCACAGTGACCTTGTGTACCAGGTCGTGATGCCCGAACAGGACACGAGCCCTAGAACTGCTGTTGCTGGCTGAGTGTTTTGTTTTAATTCATGTTGTTTCACTTCTGGGAAAAGATGAATTTCTCTTCACAAAGCACCTGTGAGATTAAACTGGGGTATCCCCATTTTATAGATGGAGAAAGACAGCACTGAACCTCAGAGGTATTTAGCTACCTAACTCTCAGTTAAATCAGGGGGTGTTCAGATGCCTATACCTGTGGATCTGAGCCCGAGAGAGTAAGGAAAATATTGTTAAATGCTTCCACTAGTTTTGGATGCGCAATCAGAGAGTCCTATAAATGCCTCAGTTTCCTTCAGTGCTTTGCATGGAGCATAAAGGGTTAAAAAGCTGCTCTTGGGCAGAGCAGGGCAGGTGAGGGGTGTGTGTCACAGGACTGCCTTGGGTGATGTGAATGGGTTGACAAGGACAGGCCGAAACCACCCAGGATCCACAAGACAGTGGAATCCTCAATGGCCAGGACAGTTTTTTCCCCATCTCTCTGTGAGGAAGCAGAGCAAAGGCCCAAGGTAGAGAACAAAGGGGGTCAGGTGACTGGGCTAAGTTGGCCTTTGGAGACAGGCACCTGGCTGGAACAAAGGATGAAGGGAGAGAGACAAGATGGTTTCAAGGGAGCCTTGGCCTGGAGCTGGCCAGGCTGGATGCTGCCTTCACCTTTGCCTCTCCGCTAACATCGGGATCTGAAGCCAGGTGACCAATCACGTGTGACCTTGTTTTGGGAGGGCTGCCTGCTGTGAGTGCAGATACTGACTGCAGGGAGCATGATGCCATGAAGGGGCACAGCATGGCCTTCTGCAGGCATCTGGCTGGGGATTCAGAGAGAGACAGGGATCGCTGGGGCTGAAGGGCCAGTTTCAGAGCCTTGGCGGCTACAGACCTGCCCTGGTGGAGTGGGGTTGCACAGCCATCCATCCTGTACACTGATTGAGGCCGGGGTCCTGTGGGTAATGTAGTATGTGATCAAGTAATTAAAGATTGTATTGTAAATATATGCACATGGAGTCAAATTAAGGATGCCCTTGTAACTTTTAACTGGCATTTCCTATCTTTTGAGTGCTCAGCTTTGAAATCTCAGCATTCTTCTAGTGTAGTTTTTTGTTAATGTAACCGCCTGGCTTTTTTTAAAAGCAAAGTGAAAAAACAAATTCCATCGTATGGAACCATATTGGCCCCTGACACCTTTAGATCCCAGCACAGTCCTCTCCCGGTGGAGGTCAGACTAGATAATCATACTACTTCCTTCTGGTCTTAACATCTCTGACTCTACCACTCAGACTAGTGGAGGAGCTGTCTGTGTGTGTCTGCTACCAGGTGGGGTGCGACATGTGCTTTGTCAGTGGGTTGCGCTGCCGTCGGAGGAGTGGGGTAGCACAGCCGTTGGCTGCCGTCGGAGGAGTGGGGTAGCACAGCCGTTGGCTGTCGTCGGAGGGGTGGGGTGGGGTTGCACAGCCGTTGGCTGTCGTCGGAGGGGTGGGGTGGGGTTGCACAGCCGTCAGCTGCCGTCGGAGAAATGCTGATGGACAGGAATCCAGAATTCCATTCCAGGCTGTGGAGAGGAGCATGCCTAGTGGCTATAGACCCTTCTGCCCCTGTTTTCCCAGCCTGTCCCTGTGTCCTAGCATATACCTGTCTGTCTCTTCTCCTCCCGCAAACACAACCTGTCCCTGTCCCCCCCCAAATAAAAGCAGCTGAAGTTTGCAACCTTAGGAGCAACTGAAAAGGGGCAGCTAGTGGGAAGCATTAGGCAGCTGTAGCTAGACTGCGCTACCTGAGGGGGGGCAATGGGAAGAGAGTCGAACGGGAAGGGTGATGCAAACAGATAAGCTCAGAGATCTAGGCCCGTTGGGCTCAGCATCCCTGTAACTCTGCCCAACCCTGCACTTAGTGCCCCGAGGCATGGGGGAGTCTCCAGGACCTTCCTCCCTGGGCATTAATTTTGTGCCCTGTGGACCAGGCCCAGCCTGCGGGAGTCCCTGTTGGGTGGGAAGCTGAGGGCCTGCTGTGCTGAGCACTGGCTGCGGGGCGGGAGTGTCCCTGATACTGGCTCCCAGGGCTCACTGCTGCTGTTCTGTCTCTCTGCAGTCTGGTAATCCTGCTGTCCCCAGCACTGCCCAGCTGCCATGGCTCTGATTGAGGGCGTGGGGGACGAAGTCACCATCCTCTTTGCCCTGCTGCTCATCGTGCTGGTGCTGGTGCTGGCATGGGTCTCTACACACACCTCAGAGCGGAGCGACCAAGTCTTTGCTGCTTCCCCCCCTCTGGCAGCTGGGCAGCTTGGGGCAGAGAGCCTGCTGGAGGATGGGCCAAGGGACCCCAGCATGCAAACCCCAGCGGCAGGGGAGCCCAAGGAGGAAGCGGAGTCGTCAGCAGGTGCCATGCCAGATGGGCCTGATGGTATTGCTGCAGGTCTGAGACACCGGGCCGAGCCTGGATCTCCACAGTGCCCCCTGCAGCCCCCCAGAGACACAGGTGCCAGCCCCGAGGCCACAGACAGCAGCCCCATGGACCGCACCATAGTGCTAAGGCTGAAGTTCCTGAACGACACGGAGCGCCTGGCCACTGTGCGCCCAGAGGAGACGGTCGGCTCTCTGAAGAGGTGAGAGGCTAAGCGGCAGCAAGCTGTGGGGAGGAGGCAGAGCTCTGAAGCGCAGCCTCACAGCCAGGCAGGCTCCCCCTCTCACCCTTGCCTCTGCCCGCCCCCCCTGGGGGCTCTGGCATCCCTTGAACCTCAGTTTGTCCTCCCTTCTCCTGTACTAAACGTGCTGGATGCGGCTTGGAGCCTGGACCGCTTTCTGCTGCTGTCCCTCCCCAGGGGGATAGGCTTGTGTGTCCCAGCTTATGCCTGTAGCTTAGATGGTGCTGTTGGTACCAGTGATCACAGATCCACAGTCCAGGGTGATGAGAGTGCTGTGTGGGACACACCCTGGCACAAGGGCGCATACTGGCCTGGGGGGATCATGATGGGACACTGCTAGGACAATGAGAGCACACAGCAAAATGACAGACCATGGAAGGGAAGATGTGGGGGAGGGCTGTACAGCCAGGTGCCTGTGGATGGGGACGGATTGGGGGTGGGGGGTTTGCATTCGGGCTCCCAGGATGGAGATTCATGGGGAGTTAGGCACAGCCAAGCCCCCCATAATGGGGGTATGGAGCCCTATGGAGGAAGATTGTACTCAAAGCAGACTGTGAAGAGTTGCAAAGGATCACACCAAACTGGGTGAGTGGGTAACAAAATGGCAGATGCAATTCAGTGTTGCTAAATGCAAAGTGATTCACATTGGAAAAGATAATCCAACTCTACATATACAGTGATGGGGTGTAAATTAGCTCTTACCACTCAGGAAAGAGACCTTGGAGTCATTGTGGATAGTTCTCTGAAAACATCCACTCAATGTGCAGCGGCAGTCAAAAAAGCAAACAGAAATTTGGAAATCATTAGGAAGGGGATACGTAATAGGATAGAAAATATCATATTGCCTCTATATAAAACCTTCAATACTGTGTGCAGATGTGGTCACTGCATCTCAAAAAGATATATTAGAATTGGAAAAAGCACAGAGAAGGGCAACAAACATGATTAGGGATGTGGAACAGCTTCCATTTGAGAAGATTAAAGAGACTGGGACTGTTCAGCTTGGAGAAGAGACAACTAAGGGGGGATAGGATAGAGGTCTATAAAATCATGACTGGTGTGGAGAAGGTAAATAAGGAAGTGTTATTTACTCCTCATAACACAAGGACTAGGGGCCAATCAGTGAAATTAATAGGCAACAGGTTTAAAACAAACACAAGGAAGTTCTTCACACAACGCACAGTCAATCTGTGGAACTTCTTGCCAGGGGATGTTGTGAAGGCAAAAACTATAACTAGGTCCAGAAAAGAATTAGCTCAGTCCCTGATCCATTGATGGCGATTAGCCAAGACGGGCAGGGACGCAGCCCATACTCTGGGTGTCCCTAAACCTCTGACTGCCAGAAGCTGGGAGAGGATGATGGGATGGATCACTTGATAAATCACCCTATTGCATTCAGTCCCTCTGAAGCACCTGGCACTGGCCCCTGCTGGCAGACAGGACCGTGGGTGGGCTGGACCATTGGGCTGAGCCAGTGTGGTCATTTTGATGTTCTTAAGGTGGGGCTGGCGAACTGTGTGTCTGTGACTGTAACATTTCCCTCCGTGTCTTCACCTTAGGGCCCATTTCCCAGGCCAGGAGCACCAAGTGCGTCTGATCTACCAGGGCCAGCTGCTGCGGGACGATGCTCAGAGCCTGGCTGCGTTGCACCTCACCCACAACAGCGTTCTGCACTGCCACGTCTCCCAGCATGGCCCAGCCCCCATGGCTGCTGGCCTCCGGGCCACTGCTGACCCTGTGCACACAGCCCTCAACGTGGGCAGCCTGATGCTGCCGCTCTTTGTGCTCATGCTGGCTGTGCTGTGGTACTTCCAGCTGCAGTACCGGCACATCTTCACCGCCACCGCCACCTCCTGCCTGGCTGGCCTCACCCTGCTCTTCAGCTTCATGGCTTTCGCTCTGTACCGCAGATAACGCTGCCCACAGAGCCTCCGAACCCTGCCAGCCTGTTCTGGGCAGAGCCCGCCTGCCCGCTGCCTCTACGGCCGAGGGGAGCCGTTTTGGAGGGGCTCATGACAGAGACCCCTCCCAAGTCCATGGGGACCCAGGTCTGCTGTTGTAGCATGAGTCCTGATGCCCAGCAGGAGCACAGGGGCAGTCACTGTGGCCCATATTTCCGAGTCCCATACCCCCACTCCACCTGGCAGCTGAGAAGAGGGACGCTGCAGTCCAGTGAGGTTCTCCCCTCCCCCAACAGCACATGGGGGTGGGAGCCAGATCCTTAATTGTTACAAGGGGGCAGTTTATTCCTGCCTCTGAGGAAGGCGGGGGGACTTCATGGTTATAAGGAGCAAGCAGCTCTGTAGGACAGGCTGGGATCTCCTCCTGAACTGGTTCCTCTGCCAGCCCATTGCTGAGGAGTTGTGCTGTGCAAACAGGGAATCTGCCCACACTCCACCTGTCCACCCCCCATTTGCTCTTTGCACGTGCTTGTGAACAGACTGGGCCCTTGTGCTCAATGCTTGCTTACCCACACACTGGCATACAGTCTGGGTGCTGTTGCGTGCCCTTCTTTCCCCTGCACACTTGAGTGCTCTCACACATACTCACATTCTCTCTCTCTCTATCTCACACACACACTCTCACACACATTCCTTGCTGTGTGGAGTCCTGGACCTGGCGATCCATTAGCCCATGGCTATTGCTGAATGGGGGAGCAGTGCCTCCGAGAAGGGGAGAGCTCTTCACTCCTTGGGCTCTCTGACCTGAGTGGACGTGGGGGGACACTGCTGCTCATGCAGGGGCTGACTGCATGGTCTGCTCCTTTGGGAAGGGTGTCCAGGTATGGGAGGCCCAGCTGGCCTGTCCTGCCCTGCCCCGTAGGGTTCCTGGGGGGTGATGGGGCCTGAGTCAGTGGAGCATGTTTCTCATTAATGCTTCTTTTAAAATTAAAAACTGTGAATAACTAAAATCTCCTCTGGCTGGTGTGTGTGTGGGTGCGTGGAGGGGAGTGAGTGAGTGGAGAGTGGGAGAGGGTAGGGGGAGATGGGTATGGGGAAAGGCATGGTAGTTGCTGGACCAGGTTAGCCAACTCCCTGCTCTCCTTTGGGGGGGTGGGGAGAGGGAGGGACAGAGTGATTGCTGGACCAGAGGAATTGCCTGCCAAGTCTCTCCAGGGGCGTGGGGGTGTGGAGGAGGAGGGGGCATAGGGGGAAGGATGCAATGTGTGGAGGTGGGGGACCAGAGTAGCCTGCTCCTTTCTCTCTCCAGTGGAGGTGTGTTGGGGGGTGCGTGGTGGGGACGGGGTGACGGATCTCTCGGGCAGGGGAGGGAGGCGAGTGGGGCATGGGCGGGGAGTGGGGGAGGGGTGGTGGATCTCTGGGGGGAGCCGGGGAGGGTGGGGAGTGGCGGATGGGCGGGGAGTGGTGGGCGCAGGTGGCGGATCTCAGGGGACGGGAGGGTGTCGGGGATGGGCAGGGAGTGGGAGGGGGTGTGGTGTGGCAGATCTCTTGGGAGGCAGGGAACAGTGGGGGGATGGGCTGGGAGTGGTGGGGGCGGGTGATGGATCTCTGAGGGGAGTGGGGGATGGGTGGGGTGTGGGGGAGGGGTGTGTGGTAGGGCAGAATGACGGATCTCGGGGGCAGGGGAGGGAGGGGAGTGGGGCATGGGTGTGCAGTGGGGGTGGGGTGGCAGATCTCTCTGGGCGGGGGAGGGGAGTGGGGGATGGGCAGGGTGTGGGGGAGGGGTGTGGAGTGGTGTGGCAGTTCTTGTAGGCTGGGGTGGGGTGTGGGGGATGGGTGGGGTGTGGGGGCATTGTGGGGGGAGGGGAGTGGAGGATGGGCAGGGTGTGGGAGAGGGGTGTGGAATGGGGGTGCAGTGTGGGGGATGGGTGGGGTGTGGGGGTGGGGTGGCGGATCTCGGGGCAGGGGAGGGGAGTGGGGGGTGGGGTGGCGGTTCTCGAGGGGCAGAGGAATGGGGGAGGGCTGCGCGGTGGGGGTGGCGGATCTCTTGGGGGGCAGGGGAGGGAGGGGAGTGGGGGATGGGTTGGGGTGGCAGTTCTCGAGGGGCAGAGGAATGGGGGAGCGGTGGGGGTGGGGTGGCGGATCTCTTGGGGGGCAGGGGAGGGAGGGGAGTGGGGGATGGGGTGGGGTGGCGGTTCTCGAGGGGCAGAGGAATGGGGGAGGGGTGCGGGGTGGGGTGGCGGATCTCTTGGGGGGCAGGGGAGGGAGGGGAGTAGGGGATGGGGTGGGGTGGCGGTTCTCGAGGGGCAGAGGAATGGGGGAGGGCGGCGCGGTGGGGGTGGGGTGGCGGATCTGGTGGGGGGCAGGGGAGTGGAGTGGGGGATGGGGTGTGGTGGCGGTTCTCGAGGGGCAGAGGAATGGGGGAGGGCGGCACGGTGGGGGTGGGGTGGCGGATCTCTTGGGGGCGGGGGAGGGAGGGGAGTGGGGGATGGGGTGGGGTGGCTGTTCTCAAGGGGCAAAAGAATGGGGGTGGGGTGCGCGGTGGGGGTGGGGTGGCAGATCTCTTGGGGGGCAGGGGAGTGGAGTGGGGGATGGGGTGGGGTGGCGGTTCTCGAGGGGCAGAGGAATGGGGGAGGGCGGCGCGGTGGGGGTGGTGTGGCGGATCTGGAGGGGGGCAGGGGAGTGGAGTGGGGGATGGGGTGGAGTGGCGGTTCTTGAGGGGCAGAGGAATGGGGGAGGGGTGCAGGGTGGGGTGGCGGATCTGGAGGGGGCAGGGGAGGGAAGTGGGGGGTGGGGTGGCGGTTCTCGAGGGGCAGAGGAATGGGGGAGGGTGGCGCGGTGGGGGTGGGGTGGCGGATCTGGAGGGGGACAGGGGAGGGGAGTGGGGGATGGGGTGGGTTGGCGGTTCTTGAGGGGCAGAGGAATGGGGGAGGGCGGCACGGTGGGGGTGGGGTGGCGGATCTCTTGGGGGGCGGGGGAGGGAGGAGAGTGGGGGATGGGGTGGGGTGGCTGTTCTCAAGGGGCAGAGGAATGGGGGTGGGGTGCGCGGTGGGAGTGGGGTGGCGGATCTCTTGGGGGGCAGGGGAGTGGAGTGGGGAATGGGGTGGGGTGGTGGTTCTCGAGGGGCAGAAGAATGGGGGAGGGCTGCGCGGTGGGGGTGAGGTGGCGGATCTCTTGGGGGCAGGGGAGGGAGGGGAGTAGGGGATGGGGTGGGGTGGTGATTCTCGAGAGGCAGAGGAATGGGGGAGGGCGGCACGGTGGGGGTGGGGTGGCGGATCTGGAGGGGGCAGGGGAGGGGAGTGGGGGATGGGGTGGGGTGGCGGTTCTCGAGGGGCAGAGGAATGGGGGAGGGCTGCGCGGTGGGTGTGGGGTGGCGGATCTGGAGGGGGCAGGGGAGGGGAGTGGGGGATGGGGTGGGGTGGCGGTTCTCAGGGGCAGAGGAATGGGGGAGGGGTACGGGGTGGGGGTGGGGTGGTGGATCTGGAGGGGGGCAGGGGAGGGGAGTGGGGGAGGGGTGTGCGGGGGGTTGAGTGACCCCGGGGGTCAAGGGAGGGGATTGGGGGATGGGCGGGATGTGGGGGAGGGCTGCGCGGTGGGGGGGGCGCCCCCCAGTGGACCGGGCCTCGCCTGGGGGCGGGCCGGGCCGGGTGACGTCACTCGGGCGGCGGCCAATCCGCCTTGACGCGCACCGGTGCCGGTGGCCGCGAGTTCCGCAGGGTAACGCGTCCTCATTACCATATGCAAATGAAGCCCTGAGCTGCTCCGGGAGCTGCCCGCGGGCCGGGCGGGCCGGTCAGGCGCGCGGCAGGCCCCGCCCCCGGCAGTGTGGGGGCGGGGCGGGATTGGCGGGGCGCGGGGGCTGCCGGGAAGATGGCGGGCGCGGTGGCCGGGCGGCCCTGAGGGGCCGGGGGCGGCGACGGGCTCCAGCGCGGCCGGGAGCGCCATGTAGGGCCCGGGGCAGGGCAGAGCAGAGCGGAGGGGAGGGGGAGGGGGGGGGGCAGAGCTGGGGGGCGGGGCCCGTGGGGCGGGGCGTGAGGGGGGGTCAGGTGGAGGTGGGGCTGTGGGGCGAGCGAGTTGGGGGCAGTGGGGAGTCAGAGCTCGGGGGCGGGGCGTGAGAGGGGAGGGTCAGAGCTGGGGGAGGGGTCGATGGGGGAGTCAGCGGGGGGTGGGGCTGTGGGGGGTAGAGCTGCTTGTGCAGAGAGTTTCTAGTTGTGGGGCCTCTAGGGAGCGGGGCAGGGGCGGCTGCGGGGATCCCGGGTACCCTGTCCCCGCAGGGGGTGTGTAGGGAGCGGGGCAGGGGCGGCTGCGGGGAGCTCCTGGGTTCCCTGTCCTAGTGAGGGGTGTGTAGGGAGCGGGGCAGGGGCGGCTGTGGGGATCCCGGGTACCCTGTCCTAGTGAGGGGGTGTGGAGGAAGCGGGGCAGGGGCGGCTGTGGGGAGCTCCCTGGTGCCCTGTCCCCGCAGGGGGTGTGTAGGGAGCGGGGCAGGGGCGGCTGCGGGGAGCTCCTGGGTTCCCTGTCCTAGTGAGGGGTGTGTAGGGAGCGGGGCAGGGGCGGCTGCGGGGAGCTCCTGGGTTCCCTGTCCTAGTGAGGGGTGTGTAGGGAGCGGGGCAGGGGCGGCTGCGGGGATCCCGGGTACCCTGTCCCCGCAGGGGGTGTGTAGGGAGCGGGGCAGGGGCGGCTGTGGGGATCCCAGGTACCCTGTCCTAGTGAGGGGGTGTGGAGGAAGCGGGGCAGGGGCGGCTGTGGGGAGCTCCCTGGTGCCCTGTCCCCGCAGGGGGTGTGTAGGGAGCGGGACAGGGGCGGCTGCGGGGAGCTCCTGGGTTCCCTGTCCTAGTGAGGGGGTGAGCGGGGCAGGGGCGGCTGTGGGGAGCTCCCAGGTACCCTGTCCCCGCAGGGGGTGTGTAGGGAGCGGGGCAGGGGCGGCTGTGGGGATCCCAGGTACCCTGTCCTAGTGAGGGGGTGTGGAGGAAGCGGGGCAGGGGCGGCTGTGGGGAGCTCCTGGGTTCCCTGTCCTAGTGAGGGGTGTGGAGGGAGCAGCGCATCTGGTGGGACTTTTGAGGCGAGCGCAGGTGTCTCCTGCTGCTTTGGCTGCTGTTTCCTTCGTTCTGGGCTGAGGCCCTTAGGGAAGCTGGGTCCTTGGCGCTGCCTCTCTCATGATCTTTCTCTGACTTTCCTTCAGGGTCTCCTTGTTTTCAGAAGCACCTCGAGTTGCCCTCTTCTCACCATGCTGCGCCTGCTGCCATGGCTCCGCGCCCTGAGCCAAGAGAGCGCATGGCCCTGTGTCCTGCAGAGGCTGGCTGCTAGTGACACGAGGGGGGCCAGGATGTACCCGAGCTGCTCCTGTGCAGGGAATGCCAAGCAGCGGGCTGTGCTGCTCCCCCTGGATCCCTACAGCCACGGGCTGTTCCACAGCTTGCCCCCCGATGCCGGCAGGACTCGAGGCCATGGCAAGAGGAAGAGCTGGAACTTCATCCACGAGAAGATGAGCTACGACACTTTCTTTACCATGAAGCGGTTGATAGAGCGGTCGCAGAGTGTGGGGGAAGTGCTGCGCTGGGTCACCCAGAACCCCAGCAAGGTGTCCGCCAGCCACTACCCCATTGCCCTGCACAAGCTGGGTCAGCTGCTGCAGCAGCCGCAGGGCCAGGCCGTGGTGAATGGAGAGCACCGTGGACCCAACCAGGTGCTGGAGCAGCCAGAGTTCCAGGCGCTCTGCCAGGCCATCATCAGTGGGTGCTCCAAGTTCGATAACTTCAGCATCGTCAATTGTCTGTACGCTGCTGCGGCTCTGGGTGAGTGCTCTGAGAACCGGGTCGGGGGGAGGTTATGTGCCATGGTGTGTGTGAGGGGTGCTGTGCAGAGGGTTGGGAGGGCAGGAGGGTTCTCACACGCGTGTGGACACCCAGTCTGTGTGGGTAAAGGGCTTACCTCCCTGGAGGTGGGCAACTCTGGAGCATGGATGGTGACCTGTATGGTGGACAAGGAGTGGCGCCTGGCTGTGTGTGTGGGGACGTTGCCTTCTGTGTGTACGCAGGAGGTTTGGACTGGAGCCATACCTATGTAGGTTCATGCCATTGTGGAGGCAGAAGCTGCATTTGGGGCACACACCTTGGGGCTTGAGCCAGGGAGGAGGAGAAGAAGCAAATGTAAATCTGAGTAGACTGCGTTTGTCTGAAGTGCCCAGAGTGCCTGCGTGATGAGGAGTCTGAGAGAGTTAGCCCCAGCTGGGCATGTGCTGAGAGGCACTGGGAACTGGAGTGCAGGCTCTGAGCTGTACAGGCAGCTGGACCTTCATTCACGGGCAGCATCCCAGGCTTCTGCTGCACTTTGGTGTGTGGGCAGGAGAGGACCATATTAATGGCCTGACTGGATCAGCCCCAAGGTCTGTGGCTTGTGCCGGAGACTTCAGAGGAAGACATAAGAATCCTTCCATAGCTGCTGCTGATACCTGCACAAAATTCTCTGTTACTCACATGCTCTTAAGGCACCCACCTTTATGCAGTTCCTAGGGCTCAAGGCATAACCTTACACTCTGCGGGTTTGCGGGGTCTTTTACCAGTGAAAGAGCCTCACACGATAATATCCTACTTGGATATTGGAGAGGGTCCAGAGAAGAGCAACAAGAATGATTAAAGGTCTTGAGAACATGACCTATGAAGGAAGGCTGAAGGAATTGGGTTTGTTTAGTTTGGAAAAGAGAAGACTGAGAGGGGACATGATAGCAGTTTTCAGGTATCTAAAAGGGTGTCATCAGGAGGAGGGAGAAAACTTGTTCACCTTAGCCTCCAATGATAGAACAAGAAGCAATGGGCTTAAACTGCAGCAAGGGAGATTTAGGTTGGACATTAGGAAAAAGTTCCTAACTGTCAGGGTAGTTAAACACTGGAATAGATTGCCTAGGGAAGTTGTGGAATCTCCATCTCTGGAGATATTTAAGAGTAGGTTAGATAAATGTCTATCAGGGATGGTCTAGACAGTATTTGGTCCTGCCATGAGGGCAGGGGACTGGACTTGTTGACCTCTCGAGGTCCCTTCCAGTCCTAGAGTCTGAGTCTGCTTAACCTCTATTTATTAACAGTCACCAAACCAGACTGCACATGCTAAGCCTACAGTGCTCACCGCTCCCAGGAACGCAGAGAAGCTTCTCTTGATGGCCAGTCAGGATATCCAGCGTCTGCACGGTGTCATTGGCAGGGTGTTGAGGTCTGGCCGCTCTGATCTTCGGGGCTGGGGTCTGGAGCTGGTTCCCAAGAACTTCCTTTTAGACCCCAGCTGATACAGTAACACTTGAGTCCTGCTTAGCTGCCCCTTAACCAGCCATTTCCCTAAATGATTCCTGACCAATTCTGTAACCAGTCCTGACATATTGTCAAACAATCCTTTAGCCAATGGTTCTCCGCACCTTCATTGATTTACACCTAGCAAAATTAGTTATGTAACAGACACACTCACAAACCAGACAGAGACCAGACGGATAAACCATAGAGAAATGGGGACCATAAAGACAAAACAATAATAAAGTAGGGATTTCACAGCCACAGCTATTGAGAAGTGATTTCTTGCCGGACGGATGCCGTGAAACAAAGTTTTCTTTAACCATCTTAAGCTCTGTTTCTGTATCTGATGATGGTGGGTGCTAGTAGGACTGGAGCCTTCTTAATAGCCCGATGTTACATTCTTTTAATGTAATTTAGGTGGAATGTGGGGATGTGACTATCTGCTTCTTGGCTGGTGGCTGCTGCTCTCCGGATATGGCTGCAGACAAAGGCCTCAGACCTTACAATATGGCTACAGGAAAAGGCCTTATCCTTACAATGTGGGGCAATCTTCCTCAGCAGTAGGTTTTATGTAGCCCTTACTAGTCAGCGATCGGCTTAAGCCTTGGAGATGAGGTTTAATATCCCTGCAGAATTTGTGTTGCAATAACTGTTACGGGTGTTCTTGGTAGCCACATAAGCTTCTAATCCGTCTTTGAATCTCGCTAAATTCTTGGCTTCAGTGACTTACTGTGTCAGTGACTTGCACACTTTAATCACAAGCCGTGTGAAAGGTGTTTTTCAGTTTGGAATTTCCCACTGTTAATCTCATGGAATGTCCCCTTGTCCTTGTGTTCTAAGTCAGGGAGCACAAATGCACCCATCTGCTTTCTCTAGACCAGTCGTCATTTGCATAGACTTTTATCATATCCCCTCTTGCTCGTCTGCTCTGTAAGGAAACCATCTCAGTTGTTTCAGTCTCTCTTCATAGAGTTTTTCTAGGCTGGTGGTTCTCAATTGTCATTGCACCGCGACCCCCTTCTTTCAACAGAATTACTCTCTGACCCTAGGAGAGGGGGCCAGAGCCCAAATCCCGCTGCCCTGGGTGAGGGTGGAGCTCAGGCTGTAGTTTCAGCCCCAGGTCCCAGCAAGTCTAATGCTGGCCCTGGGGTCACAACACACTTCGGGTTCCCGAACCACAGTTTGAGAACTGCTGTTCTAGGCCATGGATCATTCTCACCGCCTAGTATGAACATCCTCTAGCTCTGCCATATCCGTCTGGGACAGCCCGTGCTGCACACGGGAGCCGGATGAGGCTGCACCATTGGCTTATAAAAAGGCATTCAAATAGTCTCAGTTATTCACCACCCTAGTCCTTAAGCATCCCAGCATCAGCTCAGCTTTTTTGACCACAGCTGTGCACTGAGCAGAGCTCTCCATTGAGCTATCGGCAGTGATGCCCAGAGGGGTGGGGGGAGGGTTTGAGCATTGGCCTGCTAAACCCAGGGTTGTGAGTTCAATCCTTGAGGGGGCCACTTAGGGATCTGGGGCAAAAATTGGTCCTGCTAGTGAAGGCAGGGGGCTGGACTCAATGACCTTTCAAGGTCCCTTCCAGTTCTAGGAGATTGGTATATCTCCAATTATTTATTATTTATTTATTTTTATCCCTTTCCTGGGCTGACACAGTTAATGTCGAGCACTGTCAGGTGGACAAGTCGTTCATATTTTCCACTCCAATGCGCATTACTTACTATTTATCAACAGTGAACTTCACTGCCTGTCATGCAGCCCTTTCACCCAGCTGGGCTTGAGATCTGAGTTCCTCACCGCCCTCTCTGGGCCTGACTCACCTAAATAACTTATCAGCTGCAAATGCTGCTATTTCCCTGCTTACCCTCCTTTCCAGACCAGTGATAAATTCATTAAACACAGGACGTAGCTTGGAGCCTTCAGGCCCCGCTGTTAACCTTGTGTCCTTTAGTCCTGCTCTCACTTTCTGTGCCCAGCCAGCCTTCGATCCAGGACAGCACTGTCCCTCTCACCCCAGGATGACTTCGCTTCTTTAGTTACCTCTTGTGGGGGACTTTGGAAAAGGCCTTTTGAAAGTCTAAATTATGTCAGTTGGCTCAATAGATGAGTGAGACGTGATTTTCCTTGGCAAAAATGACACTGGTTAGACCCTGTGAAACCCAGTTCTTCCAGGTCTTTTAACAGACTGTTGTTAATGATCATTTCAACCAGTTTGCCAGGTACAGCTGTAAGGCTGACTGGTCAAATTCCCCAGCTCACCCCAGGGTCTTTTTAGATCTGGGTACAGCTTTGGCCCCTCTGAACGTCTGAGACAGCGGCTGGTTTTCGTAAAGCAGCTCAGCCTCTTCTTACTGACGCTCCTTCGGGGCTCTTGGACGTGCTGTTGGATTTCTGTTGGGCTCACGTAGCCTCTTGCCACTGCCTGCTAGCCTCATTCATTTAATCTTGGTCTTACAGCTCATATATGTTCTGAGTGTCTCTTCCTGTTTGTTTCACTAGGATCCATGCCACTTGCGGGGATTTCACTTTCTTTACTTCCGACCTGAGAGCCTATTTGACCATCTGCCTCATATTTCAATCTCTTTCTGAAATGTTGTGTCACTGTCACTTCTTGGGGCCCTACCTTCTCTGGGATGTTGAACTTAATTCGATTGTGGTCCCTGTTAGTGACTCTGCTACTGTCACTTCTTCAGTTACCTTAATTAAAATATTCATTTAAATTAAAAGATGAGTTGGGAATGATTAGCCTGGTTAGTGCCGCATCTCCTGGGTTTTGAAGAAGACAGGTAATTCCTCCCTGTACAAGGCAGAGAAGGCAGTGTGAGGTTGTGGAATAGGTGTGACTGCTGGACAGTCCAATCTTGTGCCCAGAAAAGTCAACAAGACTTTCCATTGACTTCACTAAGCATCAGACTAGATCAGTGGTTCCCAAACTGGGGTTCCTTGAAATGTTACAGGGGGTTCTCAGGAAAAAATTCCCTAATGGTGGACAGAGCTGTCCATAGGGACCCCCGAGCAGCACAAGGCTAGCAGCCCGGAGCCCCTGGACTTCCAAGAGCTAAGCAAATCAAAGCAAGCGTATCTGTCACACTGAGGAAATTTAAACTTCCAAGACTCCTTATAAGAAATGGAAATGGAGGTGGATATTTTTTGCTGTTTTTAAAATTAAATAGGCAGCTAGTATTTTATTTAAAATGATTATGAAGAACAAGTTGAAGCTTTGTTATAACATGCATTGTTTGCCTGGACTGCTCAAGACCTGAATGCTTGTGTAGGAGGAACTCTTTGAGTTGGCTCCTTAAATACCCTCCTGCTGTTTCACATCTGATACTCCTTGAAGAAACATAGGAGCCTGGTCTTATAACAGACTTATTCAAACTGGTACAAGCTATGAAAGTGGGATCTTGGAAGAGTGTTGCCGTTTTCATAATGTAATAAAAACACTGTACTGATAAATAATAATTAATAATAAATAGTGTGTAATAAGCATGTCACAAAAACAAATTTTATATTTCCAAGATCATTGCTTTAATAATTTATACTCGGATGAAGGAGAAAATCCCTGGAAATATTCATTTTTAGGCGGGGGTTCACGAGACTTGACATTTTAGTGAAAGGAGTTCACAGGTTGTTAAAGTTTGGGATCCACTGGATTAGACTCAGAATGATCACAGGGAAATCAGCATCTTAGGTTTCAGCATCATTACTCCCCTCCCCCACCCCGAGAGGAATGGGCTGCCACCCCTCTTCAAGCTGGCTGGGCACTGAGGCCAGTCTCATGGCATTGGTCGTACTCGGGTTGCATTTCAACATTTTCTTTGCAATCATGAGAGCTAAAACCATTTTTTTTGTTTAGCTGATATTTTAGAGGATGATTCTCAGGATCAGCTGGAATCCATAGGGACCTGACTGATTTGAATCGGGTTCCCTTTCCGAGAGCCGGAGCAGGATGCTGGAGGGAAGACCTGCTGCGTGTGCCTGTGGCTCTGGGTGGTTGGGGGTTGCAGGCACAGCAGTCTGGACCTGTAAAAGCCCACTCATGGAGATCAGGAGTCTGCCCTGGTGCAGAGTGGATCCGTTTCTGCCGGATCCCAGCTTTAACTGAAACATCATGGCATTTCTAGCTCTTCCCCTCGGGAAGGACCCTCCGAATCTGACCATGGTGCTCTGCACCCCTGCCTGAGTCTGCCCACAGGCAGCTCCAGCACTGCTGGGGCCATCTAGCACTTCCCAAGAAACCTCAGGGGTAATTGACAAGACTCAGCTCATGCTGTGGGCAGCAGCAAAACTGACCTGACCTGGGTTGGTTTCCTAGTGCTGCTGATGGAAAAGCTCTGAGTGAGGGCAGAGGCAGAACCCAGCTCCTGCAGCGAGTGGCTGCAGAGGTATGCCAGAGGGCAAGGTTTCCTAATCCCTGCTCTGTCTCCAGGCCTCCCTGGTGAGTCAGCCTTGGTGCAGGTGCTGGAGGATGAGTCCCGGAGCCGCCTGGGGCGCTTCAACCAGAAGGACGTCTCCATGGTGTTCAGCAGTGTGATGCGGCTTCACCCATCCAGCCCCCACCCCCTGGTGGAGTCCTGCCTCAGCAGCCTGGAGCGGCATCTGGAGAAGGAGCGCCACCCACAGACCCTCTTCCTCCTCCTCTCCTACTACCGGCTCCGGGCCCAGGCACTGCAGGGCCACCCAGCCTCTGACCAGCAACTTCTCAACAACCGCAAGATCCTGCGCCTGGTCAGGCACACGCTGGGGCAAGTGAGTGCCGTCCGCGAGCACGAGCTAGCCCTGCTGGATGAGATGTTGGCCCTGTGCGCTCAGGAGGCCAACAATAAGGCCCTGGAGGCCATCTTCAGCTCGCAGCTCTTCTATGAGAACCGCCAGGAGCGCTTCATCCGCAGCATGGCAGGTGAGGGCTGGGGGCTACCCACCTCCCCAGGCTTGCCTCAAACTTTTCCCCAGCATGGGCTGGTCTGGGCTCTGGGCCACCCTCTCCCTCTGTTCCCTGCCCTTTCTTGCCCCTTAAAGGACATCCTGGCAGCCTGAGCTCAGCTGTGCTAGCCCTTCCCCGGTGTGCTGGGAAAATGCCTGACGTTAGAGCAGCCACAGCTGCGATTGGGGTTGCCCAGCCATTCCCCTTCTGGGCAGAGGTGTCCCAGGTTGGTGGCTGGATGGTGAATTCTGGAGGCTGGAGCACAGGAACCTCAGCCGTTTGGGGTGAGGAGGAAAGGGACATCTGTACACGCAGATGTGCTCTTCTGGAAAGCTCTGGGGCCCCTGCAGCCTGCATGGGAGCTGCCCTGGGCTCGGCAGAGGAGGCCTTGTACCAACTTGCTGATTCACCCCCGTGGTGGTGGTTTAAACAGCACAGGCTGTGCCTGCCCTCTAAGCCATGCATCCCTGCTCTTCCAGGAGCACCCTGTGACGATCTCCCAATGTCTGGCACGGGGAGCGGTACTGTGCAGGCTGCACACATGGGAGCCTGCCTGTCAGTGGTTGCTCTGGGAGGGTCGAGGGTGCCCGTCCTGCTCTTGACCCCTTGTGCACCTCAGCCCGGGTGTGTGGGCCAATCCTGCAGGGAGCGTGGGAGCAGTGTCCTTGTTTCAGTTGGAGCCCCAGGGAGTCCCGTGCAGAGACCTGGCTTGGAAGGGCCTTGCTGTTATCCTCCAGGACATAGGGCCCCAGGCAGGCAGTGTCTGGGGTTTCTGGCTGATGCAGCCCTGCTCTGTGGTGTTCCCTGCAGAGTGGCTCCCAAGGAAGGCCGAGAACCTCACCCCCTACACCATGGCGCTGATTGCCAAGTATGTGGCCCGGCACAGGTTGCGTGAGCCACGCCTGCTCGACACCATCGCCAACTTCCTGCTGAAGCGTGGGGAGCAGCTGGAGAGCAAGGTGAGCGCCCTGCCCTGCCCCTGGGAGGCAGGCTGAGGCCCAGCTCCATGGAGCTCTCCCGTTACCAAGGGGGATAACAGAGTCCCCCATGTGAGTGGGGATCTCAGTGCAGTTACCAGGGAAGGGCCCCTTCAGGGCAAGACTGGCCAGTCCTCCATGCCCCCGCCTGCCCCAGCCTCACTCCCTCTCTCTCTGGCTGCAGGTGATCCAGAAGCTGGTGTTTCCCTTCAGCCGCATGAATTACCGGCCATCTAACCACAGCGAACTCTTCCCCAAGCTGGAGGCCATCCTGGAGCAGAAGGCAGCCAGCTCGCCCCTGGCCACTGTCAACATCCTCATGTCCATGTTCCAGCTCAGACACTTCCCCCAGGCTGTCCTGCACCAGGTTTTCTCCCCAGCCTTCATCACCAATGTCATGAGTATGTCAGTCCTCTGCCCAGGAAACCCTCACAGCTGGTTACAGCCCCCAGGGCTAGAGGTGGGAGGTGGGTCCCAAAGAGTTGGGTATGGCAGCCCTTTCCAGGAAAGTGGGAGGAGTGTGTGGGGTGGATAGAGCCCCTGCTAGGATCTGTCCCCTGCCCCAGGAAAGGAGGATCCTGGCGTGAGCAGGGGGACAGCAGCACTTCCTGTCTCTTTCCCGGTGCAGGCAGCCCCTATGCGCTGATCGTGCGCCGCTACCTCTCTCTGCTGGATGCAGCACTGGAGCTGGAGTTCCAAGATTACAGTGGCCCACGCCTTGACCCACGCTACCGGGTCCTCATGTTTGACCACGCCCTGACAGCTGACGAGGCCAACAGGAAATACAGGTTAGGGGGCTGGTGCGGGGGCAGGGTTTGAGGGCAGCAGGCCATGCGGGTCGGAGGAGCAGTGCTCAGCCCAGGGTGATGGGAGGGGGGTGGGTGTCGGAGAGCCCGGCGCCCAGGTTGGAGGGGCAGTGTCCAGCCGGGGGGACCAGTGTCGGAGGGCCCAGCACGCAGGCCATACAGGTCGGAGGGGTGGTGTCCAGCCCGGGGGGGGGGGGCAGGGGGTGTTTGTCAGAGGGCCCGGCGCCCAGGCTGTACGGGTTGGAGGGTTGGTGTCCAGCCGGGGGGGGCGGTGTTGAAGGGCCCAGCATGCAGGCTGTACGGGTCGGAGGGGCAGTGTCCAGCCTGGGGGAAGGGGGGTGTCGGAGGGCCCAGCACACAGGCCTTACGGGTCGGAGGGGCGGTACCCAGCCCAGGGTGATGGGGGTGGCAGTTCTCAGTTCTGTGCCGTTCTCTTCCCCCCCCTCGCCCCCAGTCCCCCACTGACTCTGCATCTCCTGCTCTGGGAGGAGAAGCTTCCTACTATGAAGCAGCAGGGGAGACGCCCGGCCCGGAGGTGCGAGGCAGGGGAAGCTTGTGCTGTGCCCACGGCTAGGGCTGGCACCCTGTCTGCAGTGGGCACGTTCTGAGCTCCGAGACGCTCTGCGGTGCAGTGCTGCAGCTACACCACTGTAGAGCTGCTGTGTAGACAGGGCAATGGGAGGGGTTTGCCCATTGCTCTGGCCCCTCCCCAAGAGGCAGGAGCTAGGGCTGGATGAGTTCAGCCTCCCTGTAGAGTGTAGACAGTGCTAGAGGGTGGCCTAACTATGTTGCATGGGGCGGGGGAGGATTTCTGAGCAGCGGGGCTGGGTCAGTCTGCTGTGGACCAGCCCTGGGTTAGTGGGGCAGCCGCAGCGGCAGGGCCAGTAGTGCCCTGTGGCCTCGGGAGGGCCGGGTTTGATGGGCGTGAGCATTGCGGCCCAGCAGAGGAGGTGGGAGGTGGCTGGGGGTTTGCTGTGACCCCTCTTGTTCCTCGCTTCAGTTACAAGGGGCTGGTGGCTGAGGCCCTGAGGCAGCTGGTGGGAGAGGAGTGCTACCGGCAGGACGAGGTGCTGCCCCCCGGATACTGCACAGGTAACTGTCACGGAGTGTGGGGGAGACTAGGTCCGGCACCTGCCGCTTCCTGCGGTTCACCAGGACTCACAGCCAGCCAGTAAAACAGAAGGTTTATTTAGACAACAGGAACACAGTCCAAGACAGGTCTTGCTGAGACAAACAACAGGACCCCCTTTAGTTAGGTCCAACTGGGAGCCCCAGGGAGGCCACAGCCCTGTTGGGAAGCCCAAGCCCTGTCGGGGCCCCTCTCCATTTCCCAGCCAGCTCCAAACTGAAACTTCCTCCAACCTCTCACTCAGCCTCCCCCCGGCTCCTCCCCCAGCCTTTGTGTCCTTTGTCCATTTTTCCCCAGGCAGAGGTGTCACCTGGCCTTCAACCCCCCTCCTGGGTTCTCAGGTGACATGCTCAGGTATCCTCCCTTCCCCAATGCAGGCCTGGGCCGTCCCAGCAAAACTCCTCTGCCACCTTCTCAGTTCAATACTCCCCACTCAGCATTCACAGAACGTAGCCAGAACATTCCCGCTTCGTCACAGTAACGTTCCTGGGGGTGTCCCTAGGGAGCAGGGGGTGCAGGCAGATCTTTGACTGTAGGCTCCAGGCACCCCTGAGGAAACACGTCCTGCGGGAGAGGAGATGGCATACCGGCCCCCGGGGAAGCAGGGATGCCCCCTCCCTGTGGGGCCTGGGGAGACCCCTCCCCGACTGAGCTGAGCCTCTCGGAACGAGCGTGAGAAGTCGAAGGGAATTTGGGGAGTTTACTGGGGCTGGAAATATGGAAGGAGCAAAATCTGCCTGAGCTCAGCTAGCCTCACTGCAGGTCACCCCAGGGCAGTGACAACCCTTCCAGACAGGCCTAGCCTTGCACCTTGGGGGTTGGGGGGGGGACAGAGAGGGGGTCCTCAGCGTGGTGACCCCTCCTTCCCCGCCAGACAGGCCTAGCCCTGCACCCGTGTGTGTGTAGGGGCAGGGGGGACAGAGAGGGGGTCCTCAGGGTGGTGACCCCTCCTCCCCCGCCAGACAGGCCTAGCCCTGCACCCGTGTGTGTGTGTGGGGGGGGGGGGGGCTCCTCAGGATGGTGACCCCTCCTCCCCCACCAGACAGGCCTGACCCTGCACCCCTGTGTGTGTGGGGGGGCTCCTCAGAGTGGTGACCCCTCCTCCCCCGTCAGACAGGCCTCGCCCTGCAGCCCTGTGTGTGTGTGTGGAGGGGGGCTCTTCAGGGTGGTAACCCTTCCTCCCCCACCAGACAGGCCTAGCCCTGCACCCTGTGTGTGTGGGGGCGGTGGGGAGAGGGGCTCCTCAGGTGGTGACCTCCTCCTCCCCCGCCAGACAGGCCTAGCCCTGCACCCGTGTGTGTGTGTGGGGGGGGGGGGCTCCTCAGGGTGGTGACCCCTCCTCCCCCACCAGACAGGTCTCACCCTGCACCCCTGTGTGTGCGTGGGGGGCTCCTCAGAGTGGTGACCCCTCCTCTGCCACCAGACAGGTCTCGCCCTGCACCCCTGCGTTTGAGGGCTCCCCAGGGCAGTGACCCCCCCCGCCCTGGACATGCCTAGCCCTGCACCCATATTACAAGGGAGGGTGGATTTTCCAGGACACTGATGTGGCTCAGCCTCATGCCACCCCCAGCCCAGTCGCTCTCTAAGGGCCCCAGTCATGAGTGGGCCCAGTGGCTGGATCCCACATGGCCCAGCTGGCCCAGGAGCACTGTTCCTAGCTCTGAGGCACACTCCCAGGTGCAGACCTCTGGTCCATCACCCTTCCTTGAGGAGCGGGGCCCGGCAACCCTAGACCTCCCACACCCAGCCCCAAGCCCCATTGCTTGAATGTGTTCCCTCTGAGTCTTGCCTCTGGGAGTGCAGGACAGGGAGCTGGTTCTCAGGAACCCCTCAGGGACACTGTGGCAGGACAGCAGGGCCACAGGCTTAGCAAAGGCCATTCTGGACCACTGGAGAAGTACGGCTCTTGGCTGCCTTCACGATGTTGTACTACCCCTAGTGAGTCCTGGCTTCCATCAGTGTCCACAGGCCAGGCAGCCCTTCCTGCCTCCTCTCCTTAGCCTGGGCTTCTTGTACATGGTGGCCTGCCCCCTTCAGAGGCCTGCCCCTGAAATACGCACCAAGTCTGCCCTACGGACTCCTGTCCGCACAGCCGGGGATGTGGTGATTGACGGAGCTGGGCCAGCAGAAGGCCCCTGGTGTAGACATAGCGATCCCGACAGGGCAGTGCTGTTACCAGGCTCGCGGGGCTGCATTCCGCAGAGCACTGTGCTGGTACGGTGAAGTATGCCATGTAGTTACCTGGCCAAGCACCCCCAGCAGGTCTGGCCTTAGGCCTGCTCTGCAGGAAAGGTATGTCATGGGGGGGATCATTAGCATCTCTTTGACATTTCTCCCCCTGCGACCGCCCCAGTGCAAACGCAGCTCTGCTGGGGAAAGTCACCTTGCTTCACTCGAGGCCTGATGCTAGCTGTAGGGAAACGCCCTCTTGCCGCTGGAAGCTGCGTCCCCATGAGGAGGGGTTGCTGGTACAGCTCCACAGGTGCCTTGGGCTCTGACCCCCTGAGCCCAGACTGAGGATGTCCAGCCTCTGCCCCCATCCAGGCTTCTGGTCACGGGCGTCACAGTCTGGGGAAGAAGCTGAGCCAAGACTCTGATGCAGCGTGACCCCTGCCCCCCCAGGGCAAGCCCCCTCGAAGCCCCCTGTCCACCATGAGCTCCCTGCAGCGAATCCCCCTGGATGTGATAGCTGGGGAGCCTCACACCTCCAAAGGGCCCTGCCCCACGCTCTGCAGCTGACAGTGACCCCCAACCAGCATGTGACACAAACAGGTTATTAGTCGTCAGGAGCCCAGCGTAGAGCAGAGCTTGTTAGCACAGGAAACCGGAAATTACAGGCAAGTCCATCTTGTGGGGGGGGAGGATTGGAATCCAGAGCCCTGGGTGCTCTTGCTCTCTCTCCTCTCCCCCCCCCGTCCCCCCAAAATAAACCCAGGAGGCTGACCCCTTCCAGCTGCCTGGCCTCCATCAGGCCCCTTGCCCCTCCTCCATCCTTTGTCTCTTTCCCAGGCTAGCAGGTCACATTTTCTCTGTTCTCCAACACTTCTGAGTTCATTCTTGCAGAGCAGGGGCCCTGGCCTTCAGGTGCCAGGCCAGAGTGTTGGCTGTTCTCTGCAGCCAGTCACAGTCACACCTGCTCTCTAGGGGTCTCTGCAACAATCACACCCTTATTCCACCACCTAGACTCTTGAGTAACACATAGGGGAAACTGAGGCACGCTACAGTATTCAGAGAACATAAGAATAGCTGTACTGGGTCAGACCAAAGGTCCATCTAGCCCAGTATCTGTCTGCCAACAGTGACCAATGCCAGGTGCCCCAGAGGGAGTGAACCTAACAGGTAATGACCTGCTCAAACCCAGGGTTGTGAGTTCAATCCCTGAGGGGGCCATTTGGGGATTGGCCCTGCTTTGAGCAGGGGGTTGGACTAGATGATCTCCTGAGGTCCCTTCCAACACTGATATCTATGATACTCAAGTGATCTCTCTCCTGCCGTCCATCACCACCCTCTGACAAACAGAGGCTAGGGACACCATTCCTTACCCATCCTGGCCAATAGCCATTAATGGACTTAACCTCCATGAATTTATCCAGTTCTCTTTTAAACACTGTTATAGTCCCAGCCTTCACAACCTCCTCAGGTAAGGAGTTCCACAAGTTGACTGTGCGCTGTGTGAAGAAGAACTTCCTTTTATTTGTTTTAAACCTGCTGCCTATTAATTTCATTTGGTGATCCCTAGTTCTTGTATTATGGGAATAAGTAAATAACGTGGTTTGAGCATTGGCCTGCTAAACCCAGGGTTGTGACTTCAATCCTTGAGGGGACCACTTAGGTATCTGGGGCAAAATCAGTACTTGGTCCTACAAGTAAAGGCAGGATGCTAGACTCAATGACCGTTCAGGGTCCCTTCCAGTTCTTCTTCGAGTGATTGCTCACATCCATTCCAGTTAGGTGTGCGCGCTGCGCGTGCACGTTCGTCGGAAACTTTTTACCCTAGCAACTCCAGTGGGCCGGCAGGTCGCTCCCTGGAGTGGCGCCGCCATGGCGCTCAATATATATCCCTGCCGGCCCACCCGCTCCTCAGTTCCTTCTTACCGCCGTGTCGGTCGTTGGAACTGTGGAGCGCGGCATAGCTGTCCTCCACGTCCCTAGCTCTCCTTGTTATCTCTCGTTATCTCTCGTATTGTTATAGTTGTTAGTTAGATTGTTAAGTATAGATAGTAGTAATTAACTGTAAATAGATTGTAAATAGTTGTTCGCCGGGGGCTCTAGCCCTTCCCGGCACCCGGCACCGGGCTCATGCCTGGTTCGCCGGGCTTCAAGCAGTGTGCGGCCTGCAAGAAGCCTATGCCCACCAGCGACCCCCACGACGCGTGCCTGAAGTGCCTGGGGGAATCGCACAGATTGGACAAGTGCCGCATCTGCAAGGCTTTTAAGCCAAGAACAAAAAAGGAGAGGGATCAAAGACTCCGGACTCTCCTTATGGAGGCGGCACTTGACCCGGCGGCTTCGCAGGCCGTGATCTCGGTGCCGGCACCGGATCGCACCGGCACCGAAAAGACTCCCCGGCACCGACCTTCTCCGGCACCGGGGACAGAACCAAGACCGTCGAAGTCTGCTACTCCAGCCAGGCAGACCCGACTGGAGCGCCCGGCCTCAACATCGGCCGCGGCGCCGCAGGCACCGTCGACTCCGGGCCCGGCGGGTCCGTCGAGTCCGGTGCCGCCAAGCTCCCCCATGAGATCTGGGGTCGAGATATTGGTCCCATCCACGCCGGAGACCTTCGCCTCGGCTCGGGACCTCATTGCCTTAACTGAGCCTACTCAGCTGCCACCCCCGGTACCTCCGGTGCGGGTCGCGTCTAGAGGCAAGCCAATGATGTCGGCACCGTCTAGGGACTCGCGCTCACGGTCCAGGTCCCGACGTCACGGCAGATCGAGATCTCGTCGCCGCTCGCAGTCCCGGCACCGCTCTCCTCGGCGGTACCGGTCGCACTCGCGGCACCGGTCGACCTCAAGGCGGTCGCGGTCGGACTCCAGCCGCCGATACCGGCACCGTGACTCCAGGAGCCAGTCCCGCCGTCACTCGCCGCACCGGTCGACCTCCCGGCACCGTGCTGGTGGCAGGTCCCGGTCCCGGTCGACCTCCCGGCACCGAGCTGGTGGCAGGTCCCGGTCCCGATCCCGGCACCGAAGCGGCGGCCGGTACCGGTCCAGATCCCGGCACCGAGACAGGTCCCGGTCCCGATCCCGGCACCGATATGACTCCCGGTACCGATCCCCGGCACCGAGAAGATCTTCGGTGCCGACCCGCGCAGACCCTTACCAACCAGGGTCTGCCCCGCCGTGGCCTTCTAGACAGCCGTCGGTCTCCTCCCAAACGGACAGCGGGTATGCGTTGGGCACCAACCGGCAGGCGGCGCTGTTTCATGACCCACCACAACACGACCAAGGCCCGCAGCAATGGGGGTTTTGGACACCCTGGGCATACCATCAAGCCCAGGGGCCCCAACAGCTTCCTGCTAGGCCTGCGACGGCGGAACACAGGGTGCCGGAAGCCTCATTGTCTCGCCCCCCTCCCTCCCCGGATGGGGAGGAAGGGTCCAAGCAGCAAGACTCTGCTCTGGCTCCTGAGACAGAGGCGAGGGCCGAGGGAGACCCTCCATTAGACACTCTCTTGCCGGGGGTCTCCTCATCCTCCTCCCCTGATGAAGCGGTGGCTGGTACCTCCTCCAGTAGCCCCCCCCCCGCTGGACCTCAGGGCACACCAAGACCTCCTCAGGCGAGTAGCTCAGAATCTGAGCCTACAAGCCGAGGAGGTCTCGGAAATAGAGGATCCGATTGTTACCATCCTCTCATCCGATGCTCCCACCAGGGTCGCCCTACCCTTCATAAGGACCATCCAGGCCAACGCCAATACCATCTGGCAGTCTCCGGCCTCCATCCCCCCTACGGCGAGGGGCGTCGAGCGGAAGTACATGGCCCCTTCTAAAGGCTATGAGTACCTCCATATACACCCGACACCGTGTTCCCTGGTGGTACAATCAGTAAATGACAAAGAGCGTCATGGGCAGGAAGCTCCAGCCCCCAAATCCAGGGAGGCCAGGCGGATGGACCTCCTCGGCCGTAAAGTATACTCGGCTGGGGCGCTGCAGCTCAGGGTATCGAACCAGCAGGCCCTGCTCAGCAGGTACGCCTTCAACTCCTGGGTGGCAGCAGACAAATTTAAGGAGCTGCTGCCGCAAGACGCCCGCCAGGAATTTGCAGCCATCTTAGATGAGGGCAAGAAGGTTGCACGTACATCTTTGCAAGCTTCTTTGGACGCTGCAGACTCGGCTGCCCGCACCCTCGCGTCGGGAGTAACGATGCGCCGCATCTCCTGGCTGCAGGTCTCTGGCCTTCCTCCGGAGCTCCAGCATACCATCCAGGACCTCCCATTCGAAGGCCAGGGCCTGTTTTCCGAAAAGACAGACCCCAGACTCAAGAGTCTGAAGGACAATCGGGTCATTATGCGCTCCCTCGGGATGCACACACCGGGAACGCAACGCAGACCCTTCCGGCCACAGCAACAACAGCAGCGCAGGCCATATTCCCAGTTCCGCCAACGGCAGGACCTTAACAGGCGCCGTGGCAGGAATGGAAGGCGCAGGCATTCGGGGAACCAAGGGGGACAAAACCAAGGCTCCTCTAAGCCCCCGCCTGGACCCAAGCCTTCATTTTGAAGGTGCGCCCGAGGGCGCAGTAACAGTTTCTCCCATGGATCCTTCCCCCCCGTTTTCCAACCGCCTTTCGTTTTTCCTCCCGGCGTGGACCCAAATAACATCGGACCGCTGGGTCTTACGCACGGTGCAGACGGGATACCGCCTGCAGTTTGTATCATTTCCTCCTTCCCGCCCCCCTTCCTCGTCCCTCTTCAGGGACCCCTCTCACGAGCAATTCCTTCGGCAGGAGGTACAGACGCTCCTCAGCAAGGGAGCTATAGAGGCGGTTCCAGAAAACGAGAAAGGCAAGGGGTTTTATTCCCGTTATTTTCTGATCCCCAAGGCCAAGGGAGGCCTCAGGCCTATCCTCGACCTGCGAGAGCTCAACAAATACCTGGTGAAGTTGAAGTTCCGCATGGTATCCCTGGGGACCATTATCCCATCCCTGGATCCGGGAGACTGGTACGCCGCCCTCGACATGCAGGACGCGTATTTTCACATTGCCATTTGGCCACACCACAGACGTTTCCTTCGCTTCGTAGTGGGCCCCCTTCATTACCAATTTGCAGTCCTCCCATTTGGCCTTTCTACGGCCCCGAGGGTGTTTACAAAGTGCATGGCAGCTGTTGTGGCACATCTTCGACGCAGTCGTATCCACGTGTTCCCTTATCTAGACGATTGGTTGATTCGGGGCACGTCGGAACGGCAAGTCTGCAACCATGTCCGCGTGATCACCGGCACGTTTGCTACTTTGGGCCTCTTGATAAACATGGACAAGTCCACCCTGATCCCCACGCAGAGGGTGGAATTCATCGGGGCCGTCCTGGACGCCACCGTGGCCAGGGCCTTGCTGCCGTTGCAGAGGTTCCAGGCATTGTCAGCGATCGTTCAACGACTGCGGGCAGCCCCCTTGACATCAGTGCGGACATGTCTAGCCCTGTTAGGCCACATGGCGGCTTGCACCTTTGTGACCGGTTATGCTCGGCTCCGCATGAGGCCCCTCCAGTTGTGGCTCATCGATCATTACCGGCCGGCAAGACAGCCGCTAGACATGCTGATCACGATCCCCCAAGGGGTGTTAGATTCTCTCGACTGGTGGCTAGACCAGTCGGTAGTGTGTGCGGGGCTCCCTTTCCACCCACCTCAGCCCTCGGTGTCCCTGACAACGGATGCCTCAGATCTGGGCTTGGGGGCCCACCTGGGGACCCTGAGAACGCAGGGCCTGTGGTCCCAGAAGGAGGTGGGGTTGCACATCAACATGCGGGAGTTGAGAGCGGTCCGCCTTGCTTGTCAGACGTTCTGCCATCAGCTTCAAGGTCGTTGTGTCGCGGTGTTTACCGACAACACGACGACCATGTACTATATCAACAAGCAAGGCGGCACCAGATCCTCTCCCCTGTGTCACGAGGCGATGCGACTCTGGGACTTTTGTGTAGCCCACTCCATTCACCTCACGGCTTCCTTCCTCCCCGGAGTACGGAACACGCTGGCGGATCGCTTGAGCAGATCCTTCCTGTCGCACGAGTGGTCCCTTCGCCCGGACGTCGCCCTCTCCATCTTCCGGAGGTGGGGTTATCCCCGTGTGGACCTCTTCGCGTCCGGGGGGAACAGGAAGTGCCAGGCGTTCTGCTCCTTTCAGGGCAGGGAGCCCGGGTCGATAGCGGATGCCTTCCTTATTCCGTGGTCGACCCACTTGTTCTACGCGTTTCCCCCGTTCCCTCTGGTCCACAGGGTCCTTCTGAAGGTGCGCAGGGACAGGGCTCGCGTGATCATGGTAGCCCCGGCATGGCCCAGGCAACATTGGTACCCCATGCTGTTGGACCTGACCATAGCCGACCCAGTTCCCCTGCCCCTTCACCCGGACCTGATTACCCAGGAGCACGGGACCCTCTGTCACCCGGACCTCCAGTCGCTGCACCTAGCGGCGTGGCTCCTGCGTGGCTGACCGGTTCTGAGCTACGCTGCTCCACACCGGTGAGGGAGGTGCTTTTGGGCAGCAGGAAGCCTTCCACGAGAGCGACATATTCGGCCAAGTGGAAGCGTTTCTCCTGTTGGTGCGTGGAGAGAAATCTCCGCCCTATGGAAGTTTCGGTGGCCGATATCTTAGACTACGTTTGGTCCCTCAAACAGCAAGGTCTGGCGATATCGTCGTTACGAGTCCACCTAGCAGCTATCTCCACCTTTCACCCGGGTGCGGATGGTCGCTCTATTTTTTCTCACCCGATGGTGTCTAGATTCCTTAAGGGACTGGAACGTTTATACCCTAACGTCCGTCTCCCTGCTCCAACCTGGGATCTTAACCTGGTGTTGTCCCGGCTCATGGGACCCCCCTTTGAACCGTTAGCTACTTGCTCCCTGCTTTACCTCTCTTGGAAGACTGCCTTTCTAGTAGCTATCACCTCAGCTAGGCGGGTGTCGGAACTCCGGGCTCTTGTGGTAGACCCCCCGTATACAGTCTTCCACAAAGATAAGGTGCAGCTGAGGCCACACCCTGCCTTTCTTCCCAAGGTAGTCTCGTCCTTCCACATCAGCCAAGAGATATTCCTTCCGGTTTTTTTCCCGAAACCTCACTCCTCAGGCAGGGAGCAGCAGCTTCACTCGCTTGATGTCCGTAGGGCTCTCGCGTTCTACGTGGAGAGGACCAAGCCCTTCCGCAAATCCCCCCAGCTTTTCGTGGCGGTAGCAGACCGCATGAAGGGGCTTCCTATCTCCTCCCAGAGGTTATCCTCATGGGTAACGTCCTGTATCAGGACCTGTTATGACTTGGCCCACGTTCCTACGGGCCATGTGACTGCGCATTCTACCAGGGCGCAGGCGTCGTCGCTGGCTTTCCTCGCCCATGTGCCCATCCAGGAAATCTGTCGGGCAGCGACCTGGTCATCGGTCCACACCTTTGCTTCCCACTACGCCCTGGTCCAGCAGTCAAGAGAGGATGCGGCCTTCGGATCTGCAGTACTCCATGCCGCGACTTCTCACTCTGACCCCACCGCCTAGGTATGGCTTGGGATTCACCTAACTGGAATGGATGTGAGCAATCACTCGAAGAAGAAAAGACGGTTACTCACCTTTGTAACTGTTGTTCTTCGAGATGTGTTGCTCACATCCATTCCACACCCGCCCTCCTTCCCCACTGTCGGAGTAGCCGGCAAGAAGGAACTGAGGAGCGGGTGGGCCGGCAGGGATATATATTGAGCGCCATGGCGGCGCCACTCCAGGGGGCGACCTGCCGGCCCACTGGAGTTGCTAGGGTAAAAAGTTTCCGACGAACGTGCACGCGCGGCGCGCACACCTAACTGGAATGGATGTGAGCAACACATCTCGAAGAACAACAGTTACAAAGGTGAGTAACCGTCTTTTCTAGGAGATAGGTATATCTCCTTAAAATTATAAAATAAATAAATTAATATACCTCTATCAGATCCCCCCCTTAGTCTCCTCTTTTCCAAGCTGAAAAGTCCTAGCGCCTTTAATCTCTCCTCATGTGAGACCTGTTCCAAACCCCTAATCATTTTAGTTGCCATTCTCTGAACCTTTTCTAGTGCCAGTATATCTTTTTTGAGATGAGGAGACCACATCTGTACACAGTCTTCGAGATGTGGGTGTACCATGGATTTATATAAGGGCAATAAGATATTCTCAGTCTTATTCTCTATCCCCTTTTTAATGATTCCTAACATCCTGTTTGCTTTTTTGACTGGCACTGCACACTGCGTGGACGTCTTCAGAGAACTGTCCACAATGACTCCAAGATCTTTTTCCTGATTAGTTGTCGCTGAATTAACCCCCATCATATTGTATGTATAGTTGGGGTTATTTTTTCCAATATGCATTACTTTACATTTATCCACATTAAATTTCATTTTGCCATTTTGTTGCCCAATCACTTAGTTTTGTGAGATCTTTCTGAAGTTCTTCACAGTCTGCTTTGGTCTTAACTATCTTGAGCAGTTTAGTATCATCTGCAAACTTTGCCACCTCACTTTTTACCCCTTTCTCCAGATCATTAATGAGTAAGTTGAATAGGATTGGTCCTAGGACTGACCCTTGGGGAACACCACTAGTTACCCATCTCCATTCTGAAAATTTACCATTTATTCCTACCCTTTGTTCCCTGTCTTTCAACCAGTTTTCAGTCCATGAAAGGATCTTCACTCTCATCCCATGACAACTTAATTTAAGTAAGAGCCTTTGGTGAGGGACCTTGTCAAAGGCTTTCTGGAAATCTAAGTACACTGTGTCCACTAGATCCCCCTTGTCCACATGTTTGTTGACCCCTTCAGAGAACTCTAATAGATTAGTAAGACACGATTTCCCTTTACAGAAACCATGTTGACTTTTGCCCAACAATTTATGTTCTTCTATGTGTCCCAACAATTTTATTCTTAACTATTGTTTCGACTAATTTGCTCAGTACCGACGTTAGACTTACCAGTCTGTAATTGCCGGGATCACCCCAGAGCCCTTTTTAAATGTTGGCTTTACATTAGCTAACTTCCAGTCATTGGGTACAGAAACCAATTTAAAGGACAGGTTACAAAGCATAGTTAGTAGTTCCGCAATTTCACATTTGAGTTCCTTCAGAACTCTTGGGTGAATGCCATCTGGTGCCGGTGACTTGTTGATGTTGAGTTTCTCAATTAATTCCCAAACCTCCTCTAGTGAGACCTCAATCTGTGACAATTACTCAGATTTGTCACCTACAAAAATGGGGTCAGGTTTGGGAATCTCCCTAACATCCTCAGCCATGAAGACTGAAGCAAAGAATTCATTTAGTTTCTCCGCAATGACTTTATCGTCTTTAAGCACTCCTTTTGTATCTCGATCGTCCGGGGCCCCACTGGTTGTTTAGAAGACTTCCTGCTTCTGATGTACTTAAACATTATGTTACGGCCTTTTGAGTTTTTGGCTACCTGTTCTTCAAACTCGTTTTTGGCTTTTCATTTTTACACTTAATTTGGCAGTTTTTATGCTCCTTTCTATTTACCTCACTAGCATTTGATTTCTACTTTTTAAAAGATGCCTTTTTATTTCCCATTGCTTCTTTTACATGGTTGTTAAACCACGGTGGCTCTTTTTCATTCTTTTACTGTGTTTTTTAATTTGGAGTACACATTTAATTTGGGCCTCTATTATGGTGTCTTTGAAAAGTGTCCATGCAACTTGCAAGGATTTTGCTCTAGTCACTGTACCTTTTTAATTTCTGTTTAACTAACCTCCTTTTTGCATAGTTCCCCTTTCTGAAGTTAAATGCCACAGTGTTGGGCTGTTGAGGTGTTCTTCCCACCCCAGGAATGTTAAAAGTTATTGGATTATGGTCACTATTGCCAAGCGGTCCTGTTATAGTTACCTCTTGGATCAGATCCTGCGCTCCACTCAAGACTAAATCGAGAATTACCACTCCCCTTGTGGGTTCCCGTACCAGCTGCTCCAAGAAGCAGTCATTTAAAGTATCGAGAAATTTTGTCTCTGCATTTCGTCCTGAGTTGACATGTACCCAGTCAGTATGAGGAAAGCTGAAATCCCCCACTATTATTGAGTTCTTTATTTTGATAGCCTCTGTAATTTACCTTAGCATTTCATTGTTACTGTCACTGTCCTGGTCAGGTGGTCAATAATAGATCCCTACTGTTATATTCTTATTAGAGCATGGAATTACTATCTATAGAGATTCTATGGAACATGTGGCTTCACTTAGGATTTTTACTTCATTTATTTCTACATTTTCTTTCACATATAATGCCACTCCCCACCCCCCACAGAGAAAACATTAAGATCATTCCCACTCTGTCACAGTCCCCCTCAGCCCTGAGCTCCCTGCCCACATCCAGGCTCCTGTGTGGAGTTGATTGTTCTGGTGGGTGCCCCGGGTGAGTGAGACAATCAGTGGCAAAGGCCCTAGGTTGCTCTGCGCCCACTTTTGGGACACAGTCACTGTGCTAGAGGTCAGTCCTTCACTCCAAAATGACACCCTGGGCCGTGGGAGGCTGCAGCAGGGTGTGGGGCATGCTCTAGCATGGAGGTTCCATAAAATGGAGTTTCCAGTGTGACAGACGTATCCCTGCTCTGGCATGCCTGGCAGCTGGTGCCCTGGGTGCGTCTGAGGGCTCCCACCAGCCCCTGGGTGCACCTGTTTGCCAGCTCTGTCCCTAAGGCCCTACCGTATGTAGTGATGCCTTGAGCCCCACTCCATGGACCCTGCAGCAGCAGCTCCTGCCTCAGATCCATGCTCTGTCTCTGCAGATTTCCTGTTGTGGATTAACCGCTCGGGCACGGTCCTGCCTCTTGCCCATGTCCCTGCAGCCTACAAGGTTACCTGTGCCCGCCCTGGGGTGCCCTCTGCTGCCAGCTGCCTGCGTTCCAGCGTCCTGGCCCTCACCGCTGACTTGCAGGACTTCGCACCATTCGCTCCGGAGGCGCCCAGCAGCCCCGAGGGCCCCCAGGAAAGCAACCTCACTGGGCATTTCCTGCCCACGCTCTGCCCTGCCCCAGGGGGCCCTTGCTACCAGCCCCCATCGGATTACTACTGCAGCCTGAGCAAAGAGCACTCGCTGGAGAGCCAAGGCAGCTCCACGCTCAGCAGCCCCTCGGAGTGCCTGGCCCCACAGCCTGCCACCACTTCTGACTGCTCCCCCAGGGGCACCTCCACAGCCATCCTCTTCCAGTTCCCTATCAGCAAGATCCTGGAGGAGGGGGAGGCAACAGCTGGTGGCCCTGGGCCTGATCGCAGGGGACAGCAGGCCCAGGAGGAACTGGACAAGGGGAAGGCAGCCCCAGCCGAGGAGCCCTGTGCTCTGCCCAGCTCCAAGAGAGGGCCAAGCGACGGGCTGCAGGGAGCTGAAGAGATTCAGAGGTATTGGGCAGGGCAAGATCTGGGCTCCCCGTCTTCATTCCCCCAGCACTGTCCCAGTCCCCTCCTCATCCCCTGTAGGGCATTGGTACAGAGCAGGCTCGGGACTGGGCAAACCTTACCCCCGGCTGGCCATAAGGACCAGGGTGTGCCTCCCCATCTGCGCCGCATCCTCTCCCTTCCTTCAGCCGCAGGGTACGGGTGCAGCGTGCCCATTAGTGGGTAACGTGCCCCAGGCCCAGCCAGGGTGTCTAGGGGCCAATGTGAGTCAAACCTCTGCCCCCCGGCCATGAGGCTCTGGGGTATAACGCTGCTGCCCCCGATCCCACTTCCCCGGCCGTGGGGTGTCTGAGGTATAACGCTGCTGCCCCCAACTCCCTTTCCCCTCCCCCAGCTGTGGGGTACTGGGCAGAGGGTAATGCTCCCCCCCCCCCCCGCTCTGTCCTCTGCAGGGTGGTCCTCTCAGTCAATGACAAGTGGCATTACTGCCAGAACTCGGACATCCTGGTGGGCTCTCGAGCCATGAGGGACAGGCACTTGCAGCTGCTGGGCTATTGCCTGGTTCAGGTAAGGGACCTGGGGCTGAGGAGGCTGGGCTGGCCCCGTGTGCCCCTCTCTCAGGTGCAGGAGCTGGGCGACTGCCTTGCAGGCTGGAGGGGAGTTACTAGAGGGCAGTGTGTTGGATGGGTCCATCCTGGAGGGAGCGGTAAGGGCTGTGGGGCAAAGGGGGCTCTGCCTGACAGCCCCGGAGGTGATACTCTGGGGATCCGCAGTCAGTCACCCCTTGTCAGACTAGAGCTGTGAGCCTGAGCGGCTGAGCAGGGGGTGCTGCCATCCCCTGCCCCATGACGAGACTCGGTGCCTGCCACAGGCCCGCAGAGCTCCAACCCGCCCTCGCTGGCTGCTCTCCACTGCCAGTGGGGGTGAGCATAGCACGTCCGCTCCCTGCCTGTGGGGAGGGCCAGGCGCCTCTGCCCAGAGCTGTCGCTGGGGGCCCAGCACACATCAGAGCAGGTCAGTGGCTCTGGGCAGCGTCACTGATCCGGAGCGGTTGCTGTTGGCCAGCAGAATTCAAGGTCTGAGGGGCACCCTAGGGTAGCGATTGAAGAGGTGGGCAGGCAGGTGGTTCTTCGAGGCCCCGTCCTTGGGGACCCCATTCTAGAGGCAAGAATCGTGGGTCAGCAGCATCCAGCGGGGCCTGCTGTGTCTGCATACCCTGGTGCCCTCCGCCCCATCCCCTCAAACTGGGCTCCACTCCTCGGCGTGCCTATGGCAGTGAGCCCTGGCTCATCTGTGACACCTGCACCTTATCACCCAATCTGCATTACTGAGGCCGGCTAGTTCAGTCTGGGGATGCCCCTTGCTGGCTGCCTCCTCTTTTCTTCCGCTAGCTCCTGGCTGCCTCATGGCTTGGCCTGTGCCCGCTGGCCTTCAGCCACACCTAAGGCTTGTGAGGGACTCAGCCGGTGCCAGCGTGCTTTGGCCTCTCGCTCTGTGCTGGTCCCACTCCTCCAGACTCACTCCAGATCATGCACCCAGTGGCTGGCTGCTCCAGCTTTTTGCTGGTGGACATTCTACCCTGAGATACCGCTCCATCAACACCCAGTGAATAGAGATCCCCCTCCGCCAGTGCCAAGCAGCATCCTCAGTCCTAAGAGCGAGCTCGGCTGGTCTGGCTGGCACATTGGCAGCACCACTGCCTGCTCCAGGCGGGGCAGATCGGTGCACCGTACCCGGGGTATTTGGCCTTGGCCTTGGCCTCTGCACCTTCCGACTCTGTCTCAGGCCCAAATGCCAGCTGTCTCTGCTGGGTGCAGCACTGCTGGCCCTCTGCCTCGTCTGGTGTCAGTGGCCCCCACTTAGCCCTTGCTAGTGTGAGGGGCCAGAGGTGAGGGGCATGGAGGGCTGTGATATATAGGAGGTCAGTGGCCCTTTTGGCCTTAAACTCAGTCTCTAGTCCCAGTACCGAGGGCTCTCTCTGGGTGCTGGCACCAGTGCAGGCACCAGGACTCGCCATGCTGCACCTGGTACCGACATGAGTCTCCAGCAGTACCAGCAGATCTGTAACTACCAACAGCTCAAGCCTTGGTACCGATGTTACTATGCCAGCTCCCTTTGGCACTAGGATTTTCTCTGCCGACCCGAGGGGGCAGCACCTCCTCTAGAGCAAATATACCCCAGTGCCCCTTCTCCAGAGTCCAGGCAGTCAACACCTTCTGCTAGGACTTCCCTAGGAGTCAGTCAAGGGGCACCTGGATGCTGCCCCACAGCACACCCAGACCTCAGACAGCTGCTTCTGCCCTGCTACATCACCTCAGGCCCTGCGCCCACCCTGGCCTGTCCCTCTGGCCTGCTGCCTCAGGACCTTCCATCAAGCACCCCAGATCCTCTTCCTTGATCAGATAACCAGAACCTCAGAGCTGAAGAGGAATCTGAGGATGATTGAGAGGAGAACAGAGGGCGAAGGAAGAAAGTGAACCCCGCTTCCCCCCACTGACTTCAGGTCCTTCCAGGAGTTGCTGGGAAGAGGAACATGTGCCCTAGATATGGGCCTCTGAGCTATGCAAGAGAAAGCACATAACTTGTTTGATAACGTCCCCTCACCCTGCCCCCAGGCAGTCCCAATAAACCTGGGAAGGGCCAGGCAGGATCCAACTACGAGTACCTCTGCTCTCATCCAGCTCTGGGCGCCTTAACGTGGGGCTGCAGAGAGCCCCCTGATGGAGAAGGGTCTCCGAGATTGGATCCCTGCACACCAAAGCCTGGTCTTGGGCATCACTGCGGCTGCACAGCAAATATCAGGCCCCATTCACCAGATGTGCCAAGGGGCTGGGGTGACACAAAGTGTCTTCCTGATAACAAGCTCCTGTGTGTAGCCTGAGCCAAGGAATGCAGGGGTTAGAACATCTCTGCAAGTGACCCTGGCCCAGCCTGGGCATCCTGTCTCCCACCCTCAGGGGCTGCCAAAGAGGTCCAAAATGCTACTGAAGATCTTCCCCTCTGGGGACTGGACCATTAGCTCCCATCCGGATGGGTCGTTGCACACCCTGAAGGACTCTAGGAACGCTGAGCTCCCTGGGTATGTGGTTTTCTCCTGGTAGTAGGTGTATATGTCGAGGGCGGGGTCAGTTTGGACAGAGAACCTCCTGCCAACAGAGGTAGCTGACTATACTGCTCAGAGAAAATGTCACTTCTCCTGCAGGGAGCTCCCGTCTCTTCTACCACCCCCCTATATTGTCCCCAAGGAGGAGGACTGGCATTCGGGTCCTCCACAGCCTCCTTCATTCTACTCTGCTTTTGTTGCACTTTCCCATTTTTCCCAGGCCTGGGCTGGGATTACATCACCACAGCTACCAGAGGCTGCTCCATGCGTCCCGCCCCCATCCCTGTCACCCACAGGAGCCGAAGAAGGCCCATCTCAGGAGTTCAAAGGGAGGAGCTTCTGTTCTCACCACTTATCCCAGAAGAAAAGTGGGAGGTGCCCTCTCCTGGACCTGAGGTGACTGAACTAGTCCATCAGCTCCAGTTCAGAAGGCAACACGAACCTCCCTCATGCCCTCTAGATGCTCAGGGTTGGCATGTGGCTGTTAACCTTCCCCATGTGAGTTTTCACACAGTGGTTTGTCCAGCCCAGAGGCTGCCCCTGCTTCACAGCACGACAGGAGTGTTACGATACAAGGCTCTAGCTATTTGCAGTGTTCACAGAATGCCTGGCCGGACTGGCGCACACCTCTGAGAGACACCCTACCCTGTCCTCAGCCTTTCGCTCCTTACAACTGAGAGTGAATTACAGGAAGTCGCCTCTCTCCTCCCAGGGGCTGTCTAGAGTGCCCATGGGCAGAGCCATGCCTCCCTTGAGAGGTGTCAGGCCATCCCTGGTCTCCTCCCCGAGGGAAACTGCAACTGCAACAAGAACCTGGCTTGGGCTGTTGGGTTACATGGTATCGAGCATACACCATAACACCACTCGCCAGAGTTCACCTCCGCCCACTCCGAGGCTGTCTGGAGCCTATTTCTCAGCCCACTAAACATCAGGGAATCTGAGAAAGGTAGGACTGACAGGGACCTTGAGAGGTCACCTGGTCCAATCCCCTGCATTCAAGGCAGGTCTACATAATAACTAGACCATCCCTGACAGGGGTTTGTCCAACCTGCTCTTAAAAGCCTCAAATGACAGGGACTCCACAACCTCTGCAGGCAATTTATTCCAGTGCTTAACCACCCTGACAGGAGGTTTTTCCTAATGTCCAACCTAAACCTCCCTTGCTGCAATTTAAGCCCCTTGCTTCTTGTCGTAGCCTCAGAGGTTAAGGAGAACAGTTTACCTCCCTCCTCCTTGTGACAATCTTTTATGTACTTGAAAACTGTTACCATGTCCCCTCTTAGACTTCTCTTCTCCAGACCAAACAGACCCAGTTTTTTCAATCTTCCCCCATAAGTTATGTTTTCTAGACCTTTCATCATTTTTGTTGCTCTTCTCTGGACTTTCTCCAATTTCCTGAAATGTCAGGCACAGAACTGGACACAACACTCCCGTTGAGGCCGTAACAGCGCAGAGCAGAGCGGAAGAATCACTTCTCATGTCTTGCTTACAACACTCCTGCTAATACAGCCCAGAAGGATGTTTGCTTTTTTTGCAACAGCGTTACACTGTTGACTCACATTTAGATTGTGATCCACTTTGACCCCCAGATCCCTTTTTACAGGACTCCTTCCTAGGTAGTCACTGCCCACTGTGTGTGTGCAACCGATTGGTCCTTCCTAAGGGGAGCACTTTGCATTTGTCCTTATTGAATTTCATCCTGTTTACTTCAGACCATTTCTCCAGTTTGTCCAGATCGTTTTCAATTTTAATCCTAATCTTCCAAAGCACTTGCAGCCCCTCCCAGCTTGGTATCGTCTGCAAACTTTATAAGTGTACTCTCTGTGCCATTATCTAAATCATTGATGAAGGCATTGAACAGAACCGGCCCCAGATCTGATCCCTGCAGGACCCCACTCGTTATGCCCTTCCAGCTTGACTGTGAACCACGGATATCTACTCTCTGGGAACAGTTTTCCAGCCAGTTCTGCAGCCATCTTATAGTAGCTTCATTTAGGTTGTATTTCCCTAGTTTGTTTATGAGACAGTCATGCGAGACAGTGTCAAAAGCTTTACTAAAGTCAAGATATACCACGACTACCACTTCCCCACCGAAGGTTTGTTACCCTGTCACAGAAAGCTATTAAGTTGGTTTGACATGATTTCTTCTTGACAAATCCATGCTGACTGTTACTTATCACCTTATTATCTTCTAGGTGTTTGCAAATTGATTGTTTCATTATTTGCTCTTTTATCTTTCTGGGTACAGAAGTTAAGCTGACTGGTCTGTAATTCCCTGGGTTGTCCTTATTTCTTTCTTTATAGGTGGGCACTAGATTTGCCCTTTTCCGGTCCTCTGGACTCTCCCATCTTCCTTTACTTTTTAAAGACAATCGCTAATGGCTCCGATATCTCCTCAGTCAGCTCCTCGAGTATTCTAAGATGCATTTCATCAGGCCCTGGTGACTTGAAGTGATCTAACCTATTTTAGCCTCAGATCCTACCTCATTTTCACTGATGTTCACTGTTAGACATCTGATTGCTACTAATCTTTTTGGTGAAAAGAAACAGTCATTTAGCGCCTCTACTATTTCTCACATTTTCTGTAGTTGTTCCCTGTCATGGAGTCCCTGGGCGATGCTCTGGAACTGCTCCCCAGAAAGCCCGGCAGGATTTTGGGAAGCCTCCTGTCCCTTGGAGCAGACTGTCTTCAGAGCAAGAAGCTCACACAGCTTCGCCTCCTGGGTCTGACCTTGGAGCATTCAGGATCCTCTGACCCTCCGTGCGCTTCCCACAGCGAGGGCGCCCAGGCGGGGTCCTGGGGAAGCCAGAGGGTCCTGCCCCCCCACTTTGCAGTCAGACGTGACTCTCATCCAGCCAGTAACACAGAGGTTTATTAGATGACAGGAACATGGTCTAAAACAGAGAAGACGGTTACTCACCGTTGTAACTGTTGTTCTTGGAGATGTGTTGCTCGTATCCATTCCAGGTAGGTGTACGCGCTGCGCGTGCACGTTTGCCGGAAACTTTTTATCCTAGCAACCCCAGTGGGCCGGCAGGTCGCCCCCTAGAGTGGCGCCAGTATGGCACTAGATATATAGCCCTGCCGGCCCACCCGCTCCTCAGTTCCTTCTTGCTGGCTACTCCGACAGTGGGGAAGGAGGGCGGGTGTGGAATGGATGTGAGCAACACATCTCGAAGAACAACAGTTACAACGGTGAGTAACCGTCTTTTCTTCTTCGAGTGATTGCTCATATCCATTCCAGGTAGGTGATTCCCAAGCCTTACCTAGGCGGTGGGGTCGGAGTGAGAGGTCGCGGCCCGGAGTACTGCAGAGCCAAAGGACGCATCATCTCTGGACTGCTGAACCAGGGCATAATGGGAAGCGAATGTGTGGACCGATGACCAGGTCGCCGCCCTACAAATCTCTAGGATTGGGACGCGGGCAAGGAAAACCAGCGATGATGGCTGTGCTCTGGTGGAGTGAGCAGTCACACGGCCCGTCGGAATGTGGGCCAGGTCGTAGCAGGTCCTGATGCAGGAGGTAACCCAGGAAGATATCCTCTGGGAGGAAATCGGCAGCCCCTTGACCCGGTCCGCTACCGCCACGAATAACTGGGGGGACTTGCAGAATGGTTTGGTCCTGTCCACATAAAATGCTAGCGCCCGACGGACATCTAGCGAGTGGAGCTGTTGCTCCCTGCGGGACGAATGGGGCTTCGGGAAAAAGACTGGGAGGAAGATCTCTTGGTTAACATGGAAAGCTGAGACCACCTTGGGAAGAAAGGCAGGGTGAGGCCTCAGCTGTACCTTGTCTTTATGGAAGACGGTATACGGTGGGTCCACTGTGAGGGCCCTCAGCTCTGACACTCGTCTAGCTGAGGTAATGGCCACTAGGAAGGCGGTCTTCCACGAGAGGTAGAGCAGGGAGCAAGTAGCTAATGGCTCGAATGGAGGGCCCATGAGCCGAGTTAGGACCAGGTTGAGGTCCCATGAAGGGGCAGGAGGGCGGATTTGTGGATAGAGCCGCTCCAGTCCCTTCAGGAATCTCACCACCATAGGGTGGGAGAAGACAGAACATCCGTCCACTCCAGGATGAAACGCGGAGATGGCCGCTAGGTGGACCCGGAGGGACGACAACGCCAGACCCTGGGTCTTGAGGGACCAGATGTAGTCTAAAATAGTGGTGACGGGAGTCTCCATAGGGCGAAGACCTTTCTCCGAACACCAGCAGGAGAAACGCTTCCACTTAGTTGAGTAAGTAGCCCTGGTGGAAGGCTTTCTACTGCCCAAGAGAACCTCCCGAACCGGGGTAGAACAGTGTAACTCGGAGCCTGTCAACCACGCAGGAGCCATGCTGTAAGGTGTAGAGACGGAAGGTCCGGGTGACAGAGCCTGCCTTGGTCCTGGGTGATCAGGTCCAGATGTAGGGGCAGGGCAACTGGGTTGGCTACTGAGAGGTCCAGCAACATGGGGTACCAATGCTGTCTGGCCCATGCTGGGGCTATGAGAATCACCCGAGCTCTGTCTCTGCGCACCTTGAGGAGAACCCTGTGTATCAGCGGAACGGGAGGGAATGCGTAAAACAGATGGGTCGTCCATGGGATCAGGAATGCATCTGCTAGAGACCCTGGCTCCCGACCCTGGAAGGAGCAGAATGCTCGACACTTCCTGTTCTGCTTGGACGCGAAGAGGTCCATCCGGGGACGACCCCACCTCTGGAAGAGTGAGAAGGCGACGTCTGGACGGAGGGACCACTCGTGCGAATGGAAGGATCTGCTCAGCCGATCCGCTAGAGTGTTCCGCACTCCCGGGAGATAGAAGGCGGAAAGGTGAACCGAATGGGCTATGCAAAACTCCCAGAGGCGCATTGCCTCGAGACACAGGGGAGAGGACCTGGTGCCGCCCTGCTTGTTGATGTAAAACATGGTCGTCATGTTGTCGGTGAACACCGCGACACAACGACCTTGAAGGAGATGGACAAACGCTTGACAAGCAAGACGGACCGCTCTCAACTCTCGTATGTTGATATGGAGGTTGATCTCTTGAGGTGTCCACAAGCCCTGAGTTCTCTGGGTGCCGCAGTGTGCCCCCAGCCCAGATCTGAGGCGTCAGGGATGCCGAGGGCTGGGGCGGATGGAATGGGAGCCCCGCACAGACTACGGACTGGTCCAGCCATCACCGAAGGGAGTCCAGTACCCTCTGAGGAATGGTGACGACTGTGTCCAACGAATGTCTGGCAGGCCGGTACTGCGCGATGAGCCAAGATTGAAGAGGCCTCTTGCGGAGTCGGGCATATGCCGTCACGAACGTACAGGCTGCCATGTGGCCTAGAAGGGCCAGACATGTTCGTAGAGGGGTCAGCGGGGCCGCCTGCAAGCGCAGAATGATGGCCGACAGCGACTGGAACCTGGGCAAGGGTAGCAAGGCCCTGGCCAGGGTAGAGTCCAGAACGGCCCCGATGAACTCTATCCACTGCGTGGGGAGCAGAGTAGACTTGTTCACATTGATGACGAGGCCCAAGGCAGCAAAGAGGGTGCTGATCCTGTCGACATGGTCGCGGACCTGCAGCTCCGATGTGCCTCGGATCAGCCAGTCGTCCAGATAGGGGAAGACGTGAATGCGGCAACGTCGAAGGTGTGCGACGACGACTGCCATGCATTTCGTAAACACCCTCGGGGCCGTAGAGAGGCCAAACGGGAGGACCGCAAATTGATAATGTTGGCGGTCGACCACAAAGCGGAGGAAACGTCTGTACTGGGGGGCAATGGAGTTGTGGAAATAAAGCATCCTGCATGTCGAGGGCGGCGTACCAGTCTCCGCGATCCAGGGATGGGATGATGATTCCAAGGGATACCATACGGAACTTCAACTTCACCATATACTTGTTGAGTTCCCGCAGGTCGAGGATGGGCCTGAGGCCGCCTTTGGACTTGGGGATTAGAAAGTAGCGGGAATAAAACCCCTTGCCCTTCTCGTTTTCCGGAACTGCCTCTATGGCTCCCTTGACGAGGAGCGCGTGCACCTCCTGACGGAGGAATTGCTCGTGAGAGGGGTCCCTGAAGAGGGACGGGGATGGTGGGGGGGGAGGGGGCGAAGAAAACTGCAGGTGATAACCGGCCTGCACCGTATGCAAGGCCCAACGGTCCGATGTTATTCAGGTCCACGCCGGGAGGAAAAAAGAAAGACGGTTGGAAAACTGCGGGGAAGGATCCGGAGGGGAAACTGGTACTGTGCCCTTGGGTGCACCTTCAAAATGAAGGCTTAGGTCCTGGAGGGGCCTTGGCGGAGCCTTGGTTCTGCCCCGTTTGGCCACCAGACTGCCTGCGGCGGTTGTTCCTGCCGCGGCTCCTAGAGAGGTCCTGCCGCGGGCAGAACTGAGGGTACGGCCGCCGCTGCTGCTGCTGGTTCTGCTGCCGGAATGGCCTGCGCTGTGTCGCAGGCGTATGCATTCCCAGCGACCGTATTATGACCCTGTTGTCCTTGAGGTCTTTTAGTCTAGGGTCTGTTTTATCAGAAAACAGGCCCTGGCCTTCAAAGGGGAGGTTCTGGATTGTATGCTGGAGCTCCGGTGGAAGGCCAGAGACCTACAGCCAAGAAATTCGGCGCATCGTGAGCCCCGAGGCCAGGGTCCGAGCGGCCAAGTCGGCAGCATCAAGGGAGGCCTGTAGCGATGTCCTTGCTACTTTCTTGCCCTCATCCAGGATGGTGGAAAACTCCTGGCGGGCGTCCTGTGGCAAGAGCTCCGCGAACTTCCCTGCCGCTACCCACGAGTTGAAGGAGTAGCGGCTGAGGAGGGCCTGCTGGTTTGAGACCCTGAGCTGTAGCGCCCCCGCCGAATAGACCTTGCGGCCCAGGAGGTCCATTCGTCTCGCCTCCTTCGACTTGGGCGCTAGGGCCTCTTGACCGTGGCGCTCCCTGTCGTTCACCGACTGGACCACCAATGAGCATGGTGTCGGGTGAACGTAGAGGTATTCTTAGCCCTTCGAGAGGGCCATGTACTTCCGTTCCACCCCTCGAGCGGTCGGAGGGATGGAGGCCGGTGACTGCCAGATGTTAGCGGCGTTGGCCTGGATTGTTTTTATAAAGGGCAGGGCCACTCTGGTGGGCGCATCGGCGGAGAGGATGCTCACCACCGGGTCCTCAATTTCAGACACCTCCTCCGCTTGCAAGTCCAGGTTCTGTGCTACCCGGCGGAGGAGGTCTTGGTGCGCCCTAAGATCGAGCGGGGGAGGGCTGGAGGACGAGGTACCCGCCACTGCCTCATCCGGAGAAGAGGACGAGGAAACCCCCGGCAACAGAGTGTCCACGGGGGGTTCCATGTGGGGCTGCACCTCCGTCTCTGGAGGGAGCTCTGGGTCCCGGTGACTGGACCTGCCGTCTGCTTCCGGGGAGTGAGGGGGTCTAGATACTGTCGCCTCCGGTGGTCTGCGTTCCCCGGTAGGGCGGGGGGTAATGTGTTGCGGACCCTGGGCTTGGCAATACGCCCATGGGGTCCAAAACCCCCACTGTTGAGGCCCTCGCTCTTGTGGTGGAGGGTCCTGGAACAGGGCCGAGTGTCTGTCCTGGCCCATGGCATAGGTGCTGTCAGCCTGGGAAGACACCGATGGCTCCCTAGAAGGCCATGGAGGCGCTGAGCCTGATTGGTATGCGTCTCTGTGCACTGAGTCCAACGCTCCCCTCGGTGCCGAGGGTCGGTGCCGCGACCCAAATCGGTGCCGGGATCGGGATTGGGAACGGCGTGATGACCGGTGCCGGGATCCGGATCGGGATTGGGAGCGATGTCGGTGCCGGGAGCGGGACCGCGACCTTCAATGAGCGCGGTGCCGGGACGGCAGCGGAGACCAGGACCTGCCACCGGCGCGATGCCGGGAGGTCGACCGGGATCGGGACCTACCACCGGTTCAGTGCCGGGAGGTCGACCGAGGAGCCGAATGTCAAGGTGAACGGCTCCTGGAGTCTCGGTGCCGGCGGTGAGAGGAGCCCGACCGGGACCGTGCAGATGGCGATCGGTGCCGCGAGTACGACCGGTACCGCCTGGGAGAACGGTGCCGGGACTCCGAGCGGCACCCCGAGCGCGAGCGTTCACGCCTCCGGGGTGATCGGTGCCGGGACTCAGGAGACAGCGCTCGAAGCATCGGTTTACCCCTGGAAGTTACCCGTCCCGGGGGTGCCGGCTGAGCCTGCGATGGCTCCGTCATCGCGATCAAGTCCCGTGCCGAGGCAAAGGTCTCCGGCGTAGACGGTACCAGTAGCTCGACCCCTGATCTTAAGGGGGAGCTAGGAGGGGCTGGACTCGACGGACCTTCCGGGCCCGGAGTCGACAGCAGCCCTGCAGGCGGTGCCGCGGCCAGGGTAGGAGCCGGGCGCTCCACTCGGGCCTGCCTCGATGGTGTTGCAGATGCCAAGGGACGTGAGTCTGCTCCCGGTGCTGGAGATGGTCGGTGCCGGGGAGTCTTGCCGGTGCTGGCGCGGTCCGGTGCCGGAGTAGAATTGGCCGACTGCGCCGCCGGTGCCGGAGTCAGAGCCGCTTCCATGAGGAGAGCGCGGAGCCTCTGATCTCTCTCCTTCTTCGTGCGAGACTTAAAGGCCTTGCAAATGCGGCCCACTGGAGTTGCTAGGGTAAAAGTTTCCGGCAAACGTGCAAGTGCGGCGCGTACACCTACCTGGAATGGATATGAGCAATCACTCAAAGAAGAACCTGTAGGTACAGAGAACCGGACCCCTCGCCAGGGTCCATTTTGGGGCCCAGCGAGCTAGACACCCACGTCTGCCCTCACTCCCCACCCCCAGGCAGCTCCAAACTGAAAACCCCTCCAGCCCCTCCCTTCTGGCTTTTGTCTCTTTCCCAGGCCAGGAGGTCACCTGATCTCTTTGTTCACCTTTAGCATCCCCTTGCAGGGGGGAGGGGCCCCGGCCATTTGCTGCCAGGAGGCAGAGTGTCGGCCATTTATGCACACTGGAGACTTAAGAAATGCATAGGAGAAACTGAGGCACCTACACAGTATTCAGAGGAAACATTAAGAACAGTCCCACTTCATCACATTCACCCACTCACTGAGTAATGGGCCTACCCTGTCCTTGGTCTTCCTCTTGCTTCTAATGTATCTGTAGAATGTTTTCTTGTTACCCCTTATGTCCCTAGCTAGTTTGATCTCGTTTTGTGCCTTGGCCTTTCTCATTTTGTCCCTACAGATTTGTGGTGTTTGTTTATATTCATCCTTTGTCATTTGACCGAGTTTCCACTTTTTGTAGGACTCCTGTTTGAGGTTCAGATCATTGAAGATCTCCTAGTTAAGCCAGGGTGGTCTCTTGCCAGACTTCCTGTCCGTCCTACACAGGGGGATAGTTTGCTCTTGTGCCCTTAACAATGTCTCTTTGAAAAACTGCCAACTGTCTTCAGTTGTTTTCCCCCCTAGACTTGCTTCCCATGGGATCTGACCTACCAACTCCCTGAGTTTGCTAAACTCTGCTTCCTTGAAATCCATTCTCTTTATTGTGCTGTTCTCCCTCCTACCATTCCTTAGAATCATAAACTCGACCATTTCATGACCACTTTCATCCAAGCTGCCTTCCACCTTCAAATTCTCAACCAGTTCCTCTCTGTTTGTTAAAATCAAATCTAGGACAGCCTCCCCCAGTAGCTTTCTCCGCCTCCTGAAATACAAAATTGTCTCCCAATATATTCCAAGAACTTGTTGGATAATCTGTGCCCTGCTGTGTTGTTTTCCCAACAGATGTCTCAGTAGTTGAAATCCCCCATCACCACCAAGTCCTGTGCTTTAGATTATTTTGTTAGTTATTTAAAAAAAGCCTCATCCACCTTTTCTTCCTGGTTAGGTGGTGTCAGGGTCACCCACCCCGAACTCTAGGGTACAGATGTGGGGACCTGCATGAAAGATCCCCTAAGCTTATATCTCCAGTTTAGGTTAAAAACTTCCCCAAGGCACAAATTATTCCTTGTCCTTGGATGAGTACTGCTCCTACCAAGTGATTTACACAAACATTTAGGGAGGGCCACCTGGAGCCCTACCTCCCCCAAAATATTCCTCCAAGCCCCTACACCCCATTTCCTGGGGAAGCTTGAGAATAATATACCAACAATTGTTTACCAAGTGAGCGCAGATCAAACCCCTGGGTCTTTAGGACACTGAAAAACAATCAGGTTCTTACAAGAAGTTTATTTAAAAAAAAGTAAAAGAAGAATCTCTGTAAAATCAGGATGGAAGATAACTTTACAGGGTAACAGAAAGATTCAAAACACAGAGGATTTCCCCTCCAGGCAAAACTTTTAAGTTACGAAAACAGGGATAAACCTCCCTCTTAGCACAGGGAAAATTCACAAGCTAAAACAAAAGATAATCTAACACATTTCCTTCCTGTTACTTACAATTTGTAATCTTAGAGGCCATTAGTTCAAGTATGGCTTGGGGAGATGTATTTTCCCTGCCCTGGTTCCTCGCTGACCCAGAGAGAACACAAAACAAAAACCTTCCCCCACAGATTTGAAAGTATCTTCTCCCCTCATTGGTCCTTTTGGTCAGGTGCCAACCAGGTTATCTGAGCTTCTTAACCCTTTACAGGTAAAGGAGGGATTTTATGCTACCCTTAGCCGTATGTTTCTGACAGGTGGTCTGTAGTAGACCCCTACCATGACCTCACCCTTGGTTTTTACCCTCTTACCCAGAGACTTTCAACAAGTCTATCTCCTATTTCCATCTCAACCTCTGTCCAAGTGTGTACATTTTTTATATAGAGGGCAGCACCTCCTCCTTTTCCTTGCCTGTCCTTCCTGAACAAGCTGTACTTTTCTATACCAATATTCCAGTCATGCGTGTTTTCCCAAGTCTCTGTGATGCCAACTATGATACATAGTTCTGTTTATTTACTAGCATTTTGAGTTCTTCCTGCTTATTTCCACTACTTCTCACACTAGTATACGGACATCTAAGATAGTGATTTCACTTCCCTGCTATGTTCCCTCTGGTCTCTCCTTTGTCCCTCCTATAACAGCCCATGCTCCTCCCAGATTCTGATCCATCTCCCAGGTCTCCATGTTTTTAATGTACCTGTGGGCTTTTGTCTCCTGCCCCCATCCAACCTGGGTTAAAGCCTAACTAGACTAACCAGACTGTACCCAAAGATACCCTTCCTCGATAGGTGGTCCCCATCTCTGCTCAGCAGTCTCCTTCGCATATGGCCATGTGCCTCAGGCATAACCCTTAGCTTGGCAGACACAGTCCTCAGATGGTTGTACCCCTCTGACCGCAGATGGTGGAGGGTTCTCTAAACCAGCTACAAACTCCCTGCTGTATCCGTGTGCTGGAATTCCATATGATCTCAGTAGCCTGCGAGGGAGAGCAGTGAGATCCTGAGACCCACCTCCGCGTGGGCCGCTCCTGCTCACCCCAGTCTGCAAGTGAGAAGCTAGGACATGGTTCTCTCTGCACAGGGTAGCTCCCAGGGTCCATCCCCTCCCAGGAACAAACCACGCTCTGCTGGCTTACCTCGCAGCCAGGACTGAGCTCCCATGGGGCGGGGTGGGCTCTGAAGGACTCTTCTCTGTGTTCCGCCCGTGGGGCCCGCTATGATGGATCTGCTCTGCCACCGACAAGAAGAGCAGGTGCCAGCCCAGGATCCTTCCATGCTGTTTCCCTCATCCTCTGATTTGAAGTTCTCTTATGAGAACATTGCTCCTGTTTCCCTGGCACCCCAGCTTATAGGATCCATCGGGCAGGGTGCAGCCTTGGTAGTGCTCGTAGCCCCTTATCGACCTGGCTTCTGTTGGCTCCCAGCCCTGCTGCATCCGTCCACAGCCACCAGTCTGTCTCCTCAGGCGGCCAGACTTGCAGCCGCAGGTTCAAGAGCAAACTGCCCCCCCACCCCAGTCTCCGTATCTTGCCCTGAAAGGCTGGGCGCTGACTAGCTGAACACAGCAGATGGGTTATCCCTTCCTGACACAGAGTGGGACCAAGCTCAGTCCCTGGAAAAATCATGGAGCAGGTCCTCAAGGAATCAATTCTGAAGCACTTAGAGGAGAGGAAAGTGATCAGGAACAGTCAGTATGGATTCACCAAGGGCAGGTCATACCTGACTAACCTAATTGCCTTCTATGAGGAGATAATTGGATCTGTGGATGAGGGGAAAGCAGTGGACGTGTTAGTCCCTTGACTTTAACAAAGCTTTTATACGGTCTCCCAGTGTTCTTGCCAGCAAGTTAAAGAAGTATGGGCTGGATGATTGGACTATAAGGTGGATAGAAAGCTGGCTAGATCGTCAGGCTCAACAGGTAGTGATCAATGGCTCCATATCTAGTTGGCAGCTGGTATCAAGCGGAGTGCCCCAAGGGTTGGTCCTGGGGCCAGTTTTGTTCAGTATCTTCATTAATGATCTGGAGGATGGCGTGGATTGCACCCTCAGCAAGTTCGCAGATGATACTAAACTGGGAGTAGTGGTAGATACGCTGGGGGGTAGGGATAGGATACAGAAGGACTTAGAGAAATCAGGCCAAAAGAAACCTGATGAGGTTCAACAAGGACAAGTGCAGAATCCTGCATTTAGGACAGAAGAATCCCAGGCACTGTTACAGACTAGGAACTGAATGGTTAGGCAGCAGTTCTGCAGAAAAGGACCTAGAGGTTACAGTGACGAGAAGCTCGCTATAAGTCACAAGAACCAGATGGCATTCACCCAAGAGGTCTGAAAGAACACAAATGTGAAATTGCAAAACTACTAACTATGGTTTGTAACCAGTCCTTTATATCAGCTTCGGTACCCAGTGACTGGAAGTTGACTAATGTAACGCCAATATTTAAAAAGGGCTCTAGAGATGATCCCAGCCATTACAGACCGGTAAGTCTAACGTCGGTACTGGGCAAATTAGTTGAAACAATCGTAAAGAATAAAATTGTCAGACATATAGAAGAACATATATTGTTGGGCAACAGTCAACATGGTTTCTGTAAAGGGTAATCGTGTCTTACTAATCTATTAGAGTTCTTTGAAGGGGTCAACAAACATGTGGACAAGGGGGATCCAGTGGACATGGTGTACTTAGATTTCCAGAAAGCCTTTGACAAGGTCCCTCACCAAAGGCTGTTGTGTAAATTAAGTTGTCATGGGATAAGAGGAGAGATCCTTTCGTGGATTGAGAACTGGTTAAAAGACAGGGAACAAAGAGTAGGAATTATTGGTAAATTCTCAGAATGGAGAGGGGTAACTAGTGGTGTTCCCCAAGGGTCAGTCCTAGGACCAATCCTATTCAACTTACTCATAAATGATCTGGAGAAAGGGGTAAACAGTGAGGTGGCAAAGTTTGCAGATGATACTAAACTGCTCAAGATAGTTAAGACCAAGGCAGACTGTGAAGAACATCAAAAAGATCTCACAAAAAAGTTGGTTACTTACCTTTGTAACTGTTGTTCTTCGAGATGTGTTGCTCATATGCATTCCAGCTAGGTGTGTGCGCGCCACTTGCACGTTCATCGGAAGACTTTTTACCCTAGCAACACTTGGCGGGTCGGCTGGGCGCCCCCTGGAGTGGCGCCGTTATGGCACCGGATATATACCCCTGCCAACCCAGCCACCCCTTCAGTTCCTTCTTGCCGGCTACTCCGACAGTGGGGAAGGAGGGTGGGTTTGGAATGGATATGAGCAACACATCTCGAAGAACAACAGTTACAAAGGTGAGTAACCGTCTTTTCTTCTTCGAGTGATTGCTCATATCCATTCCAGTTAGATGATTCCCAAGCCTTATATAGGTGGTGGGGTCGGAGTGAGATGTGGCAGAGTGCAAAACCGCTGAGCCAAAGGCTGCATCATCTCTAGACTGTTGGACCAGAGCATAGTGCGAAGGAAAGGTGTGGAACGAGGACCAGGTAGCTGCACGACATATCTCCTGGATTGGAACATGGGCCAGGAAGGCAGCTGATGAAGCCTGAGCTCTGGTAGAATGCGCAGTGAGATGGCCCGAGGGAACATGAGCCAGGTCATAGCACGTGCGGATGCACGCCGTCACCCAAGGGGAGATCCTCTAGGAGGAGACAGGTAGGCCCTTCATCCGGTCAGCCACTGCAACGAAGAGTTGGGGCAATTTCCGGAAGGGCTTCGTCCAATCGATATAAAAAGCGAACGCTCTACGGACATCTAAGGAGTTAACTGCTGTTCCCGTCGAGATGAGTGAGGCTTCGGGAAGAAGATCGGAAGGAAGATGTCCTGATTGGTATGGAAGGCCGACACCACTTTAGGGAGGAACGCCGGATGTGGTCGCAACTGTACCTTGTCCTTGTGAAAGACAGTATACGGTGGGTCCACCGTGAGCTCTCGAAGCTCGGAGACTTGTCTGGCCGATGTAATGGCTACTAGAAAAACTGTCTTCCAGGACAGGTATAGCAGTGAGCAAGTTGCCAACAGCTCGAATGGCGGAAGCATAAGTCTGTTTAGGATTAGGTTGAGGTCCCAGGTAGGGGCAGGTCGGCGTACTTGGGGGTAGAGGCGCTCCAGGCCCTTGAGAAGTCTAGTAACTAAAGGGTGGGAAAACATGGAGTGGCCACCCTCTCCTGGATGAAATGTGGAGATAGCCGCCAAATGCACCCTCAAAGAAGATATCGCCAGGCCCTGCTGCTTAAGGGACCAGAGGTAGTCCAAGATAATGGGAATCGAGACCTCAGAGGGCATAGCATTCTGCGTTTCACACCAGCAGGAGAAACGTTTCCACTTGGCCAGATATGTTGACTGAGTGGAAGGCTTTCTGCTGCTCAGGAGTATATGTTGTACTGGAGCGGAGCAGCGTAATTCCAACCTGTTTAGCCACACAGGAGCCACGCTGTGAGGTGGAAGGCCTGCAGGTCCGGGTGGCGAAGATTGCCGTGGTCCTGCGTTATGAGGTCCGGGTGGAGAGGCAGGGTAATTGGGCTGGCTATGGACAGGTGGAGCAGTGTGGTGTACCAGTGCTGTCTGGGCCACGCTGGCGCAATCATGATTAGGTGCGCTCTGTCCCTGCAGAGTTTTATCAGGACCTTGTGAACCAGCGGGAACTGAGGAAAGGCATAGAGCAGCCGGTGCTTCCACGACATGAGGAATGTGTCCGAGATCGATCCCAGTGAAAGACCCTGGAAGGAGCAGAACGCTTGGCATTTCCTGTTCATGCAAGAGGCGAACAGGTCTACATGGGGAAAGCCCCACTTCTGGAAGACCAAATGAATAACATCTGGTCTTATCGACCATTCGTGACAGAGGAAGGATCTGCTCAGCTGATCCACTAGAGTGTTCCGAACCCCTGGGAGAAGGGACGCCACCAGATCTATCGAGTGGGCTATGCAGAAGTCCCAGAGTCGGATGGTCTCCTGACAAGAGGGGGGAAGATCGAGTCCCTCCCTGTTCGTTGATATAATACATGGCCGTTGTGTTGTCTGTAAACACTGAGATACAACGGCCGTGTAGATGCTGCTGGAATGTCTGGCACGCCAGGCGACCGCTTTCAGCTCTTGGACATTTATGTGAAGCGCCAGCTCCTGCGATGACCAAAGGCCCTGGGTACGAAGGTGTCCGAGGTGACCCCCCCCCATCCGAGAGATGACGCGTCCGTCGTCAGGGACAGTGAGGGTTGTGGTGGATGGAACGGTAACCCTGCACATACCAGGGAGGGGGTTAGCTACCAGTCATATGCTCGGGGGAATGATAACTATTGCATCTGTTGGGTCCCTGCCCAGACGGTAGACTGAGTTGAGCCACGTTTGGAGGGGTCGGAGGCGGAGCCTGGCGTATTTGGTCACATAAGTACAGGCAGCCATGTGACCTAGGAGACTGAGACAGGTGCGAGCCGAGGTTGTCGGGAAGTTCTGCAGACCTCGAATGATCGTTGCCATTGCCTGGAATCGCGGCTGGGGTAGGTAGGCCTTGGCTAGATTGGAGTCCAGGGTAGCTCCTATGAAGTCTAGCCTTTTTGTGGGGACCAGTGTGGATATTTCCGTATTGAGCATCAGGCCTAAGCGTGTGAATAGGTCCCTGATAATGCCCTACGTGCTGCCTGACCTGTGTCTCGGAGGTCCCTCTGATGAGCCAGTCGTCCAGATACGGGAATACGTGTATCCGGCGTTGGCGGAGGTGTGCGGCGACTACGGCCATGCACTTTGTAAACACTCTTGGGGCCATGGAAAGGACAGAGGGGAGGACCATGAATTGGAAGTGCTGGTGGTTGGCTACAAAGCAAAGGCACCTCCTGTGTGGAGGAAATATGGTGATGTGAAAGTACGCGTCCTTCATATCGAGGGCAGCATACCAGTCTCCAGGATCCAAGGACGGGATAATGGTCCCCAAGGAGACCATGCGGGACTTCAACCTTATCATGAACTTGATGAGGCCTTGCAGGTCTAGGATAGGCCTGAGGCCTCCTTTTGACTTGAGGATCAGAAAGTAACGGGAGTAAAACCCTTTGCCCTTCTCGTCTTGTGGTACCTCCTCTATTGCTCCTATGGCGAGGAACATCTGCACCTCTTGTAGGAGGAATTGCTCGTGAGAGGGGTCCCTGAAGAGGGACTGGGTTGGAGGGTGGGAAGGCGGGGTTGAAACAAATTGGAGGTGGTATCCTTGTTTCACCGTGCGTAGGACCCAGAGGTCTGAGGTCAATTGGGACCATGCCAGGAGGAAGTAGGAGAGGCGGTTGGAGAAGGGAGGAAACGGATCCTGTCCTGAAACTGGTACGCCGTCCTCGGGTGTACCTTCAAAAGGCAGACTTAGGTCCCACTGGTGGTTTTGAGGGGCCGTGGTTTTGGCCCCCTTGGGGTCCGGTCTGGCATCTACGGCCACCCCGCCCGCGCCATCTGCTAAAGTCTTTCCTGTGTCTGGGCACAAAGTACGGGCGGTGAGTCTGGGGACGGAAAGGTCTGCGTTGGGTCACAGGTGTATGCATGCCCAAAGAACGCATGATGACCCTATTGTCTTCCAAGCTTTGTAGCCTGCGGTCAGTCTTCTCCGAGAACAGACCCTTACCGTCAAAGGGTAAGTCCTGGATGGTATATTGTAATTCAGGTGGGAGGTTGGAAACCTGTAGCCATGAGATGCATCTCATGGTGATACCGGAGGCCAGAGTTCTGGCTGCCGCGTCAGCCGCATCTAGAGAAGCCTGGAGGGAGGTTCTGGCTACCTTTTCTCCTTCCTCTAGGAATGCAGCAAATTCATGGCGGGAGTCCGAGGGGAGTAGTTCTGTAAATCTACCCACCTCCGCCCAAGTGTTGTAGCTATAACGGCTCAGTAGAGCCTGCTGATTTGCCACCCGGAGCTGTAGGGCGCCTGCCGAATACACCTTGCGGCTGAGTAGGTCTATCCGCCTAGCCTCCTTTGACTTTGGGGCTGGTGCCTGTTGGCCATGGCGCTCCCTCTCGTTGACCGATTGGACAACTAGGGAGGAGGGTGGACATATAGATACTCGTACCCCTGAGAGGGTACCATGTATTTTCGCTCAACTCCCTTTGCCGTAGGGGGAATGGAGGCTGGGGACTGCCATAAGGTGTCGGCATTGGCTTGGATGGTCCTGATGAAAGGCAAAGCCACTCTAGTGGGGGTATCTGCCGACAGGATGCTCACTACAGGTTCCTCGACCTCCGGGACTTCCTCCACCTGTAGGTTCATATTGAGCGCTATCCTCCTGAGGAGGTCCTGATGGGCTCTTAGGTCTATTGGAGGTGGCCCCGAAGAGGAGATCCCTGCCACTGCCTCATCTGGAGAGGAAGAAGATGACATGCCGGGGACGAGCGGGTCCTCTATGGCCTCTTGCTCATGCGCCGGTTCCTGCTCCAGCGGCACCGGGGAACCCGGTGGGTGGACTATCAGCTCCTCCGTCCCGGGTGGAGGAGGACGGCTAACTGTGGCCTCTGGTGCTCGATACTCTGATGAAGCGGAGCGGGTCAGAACTAGCGGAGCACCTTGGGCCTGGTGGTAGGCCCAAGGTGTCCAAAAGGACCACTGGTGAGGTCCTGGGTCCTGAGACCGGGCTTCTTGAAAAACTCCGGTAGGCACATCCGCATCGCGGTCTTGGTCATAGTAGCTGTCCGCGTGGGACGACACCGACGTATGTCTGGATGGCCATGGAGGAGCGGAGAAGCCTTGTGCAGATGTTCCAACGGACCTCGCTGTCCCATGTATCGGGGACCGGTGCTGGAACCATATCGGTACCGGGATCGAGATCAGACCAGATCGGTGCCGGGACGTCTACCGCGATCTCAAATCCCAGTGTCATGAATGGCTTTGGGAGGCACAGTGCCTGGAGCAGTGCCGAGAACTGGAGCGGTGCTGCGGGTAGTGAGCCGGTGAATGAGAATCCAACCAGTGCCGCAAGTCTGACCGGTGCCGTGTAGTAGAATGGTGCAGGGACTGTGAGTGGCGTCGAGAGCAGGAGCGCCATCTGGACCTGGAGCGTCTGTGGGACCGCGATCGTGAGCGGTGCCAGTCCGCTGCACCAACAGAGGGTGGTCTAATCAAGGTCGTCTTGCCTATGGATTGAATTACCCTCACCGGCAGTGCCGGGGGTAGAGGCAGTGCCGAGTCTGTCAGGGCCATCAGGTCCCTCGCTGCTGAGAACACCTCTGGCATGGATGGCATAGTGAGCTCTACCGCGGCACGGGCCGGGGAGCTAACAGGCGCCAGACTCGACGGCCCTTGTGGGACCAGAATCGACGGTGCCGATTTAGTCGGTGCCGCAGCAGGTGTCGGCGCCAGGCGATCCGACTTAGGCGAACTCTCTGGCTGCGGTGCGGGCAGTGCCGAAGCAGCAGGAGTCTTGGCCTTTCTCAACCTCAGGGAGAGGGAGCGTCGTGGAGCCGACTTCGGTGCCGGCGATGTCTGGTGCCGTGAGTCCTTGGGCGTACCGGTGCGGTCCGGTGCCGCGGAGATGCTTCTGCTCACCAACTGACCAGCGCTCGGTGCCGAAGGTGGAGAGGTGATAGCCGTCTCCATGAGGAGCTGCTTAAGCCTGATGTCCTGCTCCTTTTTTTTTTCTCGGCTTGAAAGCCTTGCAAATGGGGTGCTTAGCTGTCAAGTGCGATTCCCCAAGGCATTTCAAACAGGAATCATGTGGATCTCCTGTTGGCATCGGCCTGTGGCAGGCTGAGCACGGTTTGAAACCCGGTGAGCCGGGCATGGGCTCCGGCACCGGGTGCGGGGAAGGGGCTACTCCCCGAACCCCGCTAACTATTACTACACTAACTATACTATCAAGGAAGAAACGTATAACTATATATATATATAAAAGAATTATAATTATATACACGATAACAAACGAGAAACTACGAGTAGCTAGGGGGAGTGGAGGTCAACTAAGCCGCACTCCACTGTTCCAACGACCGACACGGGCGGTAAGAAGGAACTGAGGGGTGGCTGGGTCGGCAGGGGTATATATCCGGTGCCATAGCGGCGCCACTCCAGGAGGCGCCCAGCTGACCCACCGAGTGTTGCTAGGGTAAAAACCTTCCGATGAATGTGTACGTGGCGCGCGCACACCTAACTGGAATGGATATGAGCAATCACTCGAAGAAGAACTAAGTGATTGGGCAACAAAATGGCAAATGAAATTTAATGTGGATAAATGTAAAGTAATGCACATTGGAAAAAATAACCCCAACTATACATACAGTATGATGGGGGCTAATTTAGCTACAATTAATCAGGAAAGAGATCTTGGCGTCATCGTGGATAGTTCCCTGAAGACGTCCACGCAGTGCGCAGAGACGGTCAAAAAAGCAAACAGGATGTTAGGAATCATTAAAAAGGGGATGGAGAATAAGACTGAGAATATCTTATTGCCCTTATGTAAATCCATGGTACACCCACATCTCGAATACTGTATACAGATGTGGTCTCCTCATCTCAAAAAAGATATACTGACACTAGAAAAGGTTCAGAGAAGGGCAACTAAAATGATTAGGGGTTTGGAACGGGTCCCATATGAGGAGAGATTAAAGAGGCTAGGACTGTTCGGCTTGGAAAAGAGGAGACTCAGGGGGGATATGATAGAGGTCTATAAAATCATGAGTGATGTGAAGAAAGTGGATAAGGAAAAGTTATTTACTTGTTCCCATAATACAAGAACTAGGGGTCACCAAATGAAATTAATAGGCAGCAGGTTTAGAACAAATACAAGGCAGTTCTTCACGCAGCGCACAGTCAACCTGTGGAACTCCTTACCTGAGAAGGTTGTGAAGGCTGGGACTATAACAGCATTTAAAAGAGAACTGAATAAATTCACGGCAGTTAAGTCCGTTAATGGCTGTTAGCCAGGATGGGTAAGGAATCTCTATTTGTCAGAGGGTGGAGATGGTTGGCAGGAGAGAGATCACTTGATCATTACCTGGTAGGTTCACTCCCTCTGGGGCACCTGGCATTGGCCACTATCGGTAGACAGATACTGGGCTAGATGGACCTTTGGTCTGACCCGGTACGGCCGTTCTTATGAGTCAACAGTGTCCCCTTGTTGCCAAGAAGGCTAACGACATTTTGGGCTGTATAAGTAGGAGTATTGCCAGCAGATCGAGGGACATGATCATTCCTTCTATTCAACATTGGTGAGGCCTCATCTGGAGTACTGTGTCCAGTTTTGGGCCCCCCGCTACAAGAAAGATGTGGAAAAATTGAAGAGAGTCCAGCGGAGGGCAACAGAAATGATTAGGGGGCTGGAGCACATGACTTATGAGGAGAGGCTGAGGGAACCGGGATTCTTTAGTCTGCAGAAGAGAAGAATGAGGGGGGATTTGATAGCTGCTTTCAACTACCCGAAAGAGGGTTCCAAAGAGGATGGATCTAGACTGTTCTCAGTGATGGCAGATGACAGAACAAGGAGCAATGGTCTCAAGTTGCAGTGGGGGAGGTTTAGGTTGGATATTAGGAAACACTATTTCACTAGGAGGGTGGTGAAGCACTGGAATGGGTTCCCTAGGGAGGTGGTGGAATCTCCTTCCTTAGAGGTTTTTCAGGCTCGGCTTGACAAAGCCCTGGCTGGGATGATTTAGTTGGTGTTGGTCCTGTTTTGAGCAGGGGGTTGGACTAGATACCTCCTGAGGTCTCTTCCAACCGTGATAGTCTACGATAAGAGGAGCCAGGCTGGGTCAGACCAAAGGTCCATCTAGCCTAGTATCCTGCCTTCCGACAGTGGCCAATGCCTGGTGCCCCAGAGGGAATGAACAGAACAGGGAATCATCAAGTGATCCATCCCCTGTCGCCCATTCCCAGCTTCTGGCAAACAGAGGCCAGGGACACCACCCTTGCCCATCCTGGCTAATAGCCACTGATGGACCTGTCCTGCATGAATTTATCTAGTTCTCTTTTGAACCCTGTTACAGTCCTGGCCTTCACAACATCTTCTGGTAAGGAATTCCACAGGTTGAGCAGGGGTTGGACTAGATGCCTCCTGAGGTCCCTTCCAACTCTGATATTCTATGATTCTATGATCCCCAGCCCAGGCTGCAGCTTAGAGGGGAAGAGTGTTGTCCGTCCTCTTTAGAACCAGCCTCTGTAATTTTTTGTTCCCAAGTCTAAAGAATAGGAGCCAGAGGCCAGAGGTGGGCCTGTTGTGTTCAGGCAGCTGCTGCCTCAGCAGCCATATATTCTCTTGTTCAGATGCCATGTTATCTCGTCCCACTGTTTGGAAGTTTCTCCAAGGCCTGTCTCCTCAGTCAGGAGCCTTCCTGGTCTGGGCCCTACTGTAGTTCTTAGGGGCCTTATGCCTTGGTCCATGAGCTCTCCAGCTCATGGCTACTGCTCCAGCCAGGAGAGTTAGCAAGGTTTAAGCCACTGTGGCAAATTCCCTCCTCCTTACAATGTTTTCCCTGGGGATAAGGTGAGGCTAAGCCCCCCGCCCTCTAAATTCCTCTCCAAGGTGGCATCTGATTTTCACTTAAACCAAACCCTTCACCTCCGTGAACCACAGTGAAATTTGGGAGAAACCAAGCTGCACGCAGCATGTCTCCAGAGCCTTTTGGAACATTTGTGTGTAGCCCTGGGAAAGAACATCAAAACGGTCACACTGGTCAGACCACTGGGACACCCAGAACATGGGGTTGCGTCCCTACCCATCCTGGCTAATAGCCATCGAGTGGACCTATCTGCCCACAACGTATCTCATTTTTTTTTTAAACCCAGTTATACTTTTGGCCTTCACAACGTCCCCTGGCAATGAGTTCCACAGGTTGACTGTGCGCTGTGTGAAAAACTTCCTTGTGTTTGTTTTAAAGCTGCTGCCCATTAATTTCATTTGGTGACCCCTCGTTCTTGTGTTCTAAGGAGTAAATAACACTTCCCTGTTTACTTTCTGCACACCAGTCATATCCCCCCTTAGTCATGTCTTCTCCGAGCTGAACGCTCCCAGCCTTATCAGTCTCTCCTCATACTGGAGCTTTTCCAAACCCCTAATCATTTTTGTTGCCCTTCTGTGTTCCTTTTCTACTTCTAATACATTGGTTTTGAGATGGGGTGAGCAGACCTGCACACAGTATTCAGCATGTGGGCATCCCATGGATTTATATAGTGGCAACATGATATTTTCTGTCGTCTTATCTATCCCTTTCTTAATGATTCCCAACATTCTATTTGCTTTCTTGACACCACTGCACATTGAGTGGATGATTTCAGAGAACTGTCCACAATGACTCCAAGATCTCTCTGGAGTGGTAACAGCTAATTGAGACCCCATCATTGTATATGTATAGTTAGGGTTATGTTTTCCAATGTGCATTATTTGCATTTATCAACATTGAATTTCATCTGCCATTTTGCTGCCCAGTCCCCCAGTTTTGTGAGATCCTTTGGTAGCTCTTTGCAGTCTGCCTGGCACTGAATTATCTTGAGTAGTTTTGTATCATCTGCAATTTTGCCACCTCACTGTTTATCCCTTTTTTCCAGCTCATTTATGAATATGTTGAATAGGACTGGGCCCAGTACAGACCCTGATCATTTATTCCTATGCTCTGTTTCATCTCTTTTAACCAGTTACCAATCCATGAGAGAACCTTCCCTCGTATCCCATGGCTCCTTACTTTGCTTAAGAGCCTTTGGTGAGGGACCTTGTCAAAGGTTTTTGGAAAGTCCAAGTACGTTATAGCCACTGGATCCCCCTTGTTCATGTTTGTTTGATCCCCCTCAAAGAATTGTAGTAGAGTGGTGAGGCGCGATTTCCCTTTACAAAAGCCGTGTTGACTCATCTCCAGCATATCACGTTCATCTGCGTGTCTGATTGTTCTGTTCTTTGCTAAACTTTCAGCTATGAAATGACGTGAGGCTCACTAGCCTGTACGGGCCAGGCCGTCTCTTCCCAGAGATTCGCAAGTCGCCAGCTCGCTGTATCCATCTGGCACCTAGTACTTATACCCTTTCCCTCAGCTACTGCGCCCCTCTCAGCTGCTGGCTCCGTAATTTGTGTCCTGAGGACTGGCCTATCACAGAGCTCAGCCCAGCCCCTTACCAAACCCTCCGCCTTGGACCTGGCAGCGGGATGGGACAGCAATTTGGGAGAGCCATTCTGCAGTCCTCGTTTAGCTAGCGGCCGTCAGGGTGTCTGCCCCACCCCATTGGTCTGGGAGCTGCCAGCCTGGCCCCAGGGTGAGGTCTTGTGGCACAGCTGTGATGCTGAGTGACAGAGCTTGTAGGCAGATGGGGGTGTAGTGACCTTGTGTCTGTTGATCCAGTGAGGGACAGGTGTGGCTGCTGTGTCTCATATGCTTGGGGGGCAGGGGGAGAATCAGGCTGTGCAGTGGGGGGGGGGGGGGCCCTTCTCTGCTGCCCATGGATTCTGCTCTGGCACAGGAGCTACCTGCATTTTGAAATGATTCATGTAGTGAAGGGCTCCAGGAGCCAGTTACGGTCAGGGAAGGAAGTGGGGAGCCAGGCCAGCACTGCGCACCTGTAGCCAGCCCTCCAGGTAAACGCGTAGCTCCGTGGAGGGGCCATTAGCGCACATATTGCACAGGCCAGCAGCACCCCCCCACAAACCCCAACACCCAACCGATGCTGTTGGGAGGAGACGACCACGCAGCCCGAGGCGGGGGGGGAGGGCGGGGAAGGGCTGGAGCTGCCTCCCTGGGACCAGGGTGGGGTGGGGAGCGGGGCTCTGCTTGTGCCAAAGCCCCATATTCTATTCCCCACTCTCCTGTGCCAGCCAGGCCCTGGTGCCCTCGGCCTGGCCCAAGGACGCTGCCCCAGGCTGGCGTTGGTGCTGAGTGACGCTCCTCTCCTGCGTGCAGCTGCCCTACATGGAGCTGGAGAAGGTGAGCGGCGTGGAGGAGGCCAAGCACTATCTGCGGCAGAAGCTGCGGGAGCTCCGCTTTTGAAAGCACCTGCTGCCCCCAGGGCACAGTGACAGCGAGAGACCCACCTCCTCCGGCGGAGCGATGTGACGCTGGACACGGCCCGGGCTGCGGACCCTGCTCCTGGAGGCCCCCTTCCTCCCCTGGGGGCTGTAGGCTGGTGGTAGCGGGTGGGCGTAGCGTGGGGCTGTTATTTATTGGCATTTGCTGGGGGGTCAGGGTTCGGGCTGGTGCAGCATCAGGGGTGGGGGGCTGGTGTAAACGGCTGGGCCAGCGCCACAGCCCCAAGCGGGAGCAGTGCATGCTGGGCCTGCTCTTCCACTCCCAAGGCTCCTGTCTGCAAAGGGGGGTGCACTGGTCTGTGTGTCCTCAGAGCTGGGGGGGCACGGCTCCCTGAGCTGCCCTCAGCACCTGCTGCCTGGCTGGGAGTGCCTCTCCCCCATGGGCTGCACAGGGCGGGGGGGCCCTGGAGCTGTTAGGCCCAGGCCCAGCCCAAGGGGCTGCTGGAGTGGTGAGGACAAAGTTTACAATAAAAATGGAGAAGCTGCTGCACTGTCCTGTCCTGTTTCGTGGTGCCAGTTTGTACCCCATAGCCCCCCATGCAGGGGCCCAGAGAGTGGCTGGGGGGGAGGGGGTATTGCCTGCTGCATCCTGCCAGGGGACTGGCCCTGCCAGCAATGTGCCAGCCTGGCTCTAGGCTGAGGAGGGCAGGGTGTGGCCCTAGCAAGTGACCCCTACCTGGGAGATGCAGCTTCCCCAGCCCCACTTGCACTGTGCCCTGCCAGGCTCGCAGCAGGGCAGGAACGGGAGCACAAGGCGACTCTGCCCCGTAACACGTCCCCCGGGGTACTCAGGGGTGTTGTGCAGGCCTGATTTTGCCCCATGGCCCTGTCCCAGCCCCAGCCTAGCTTATGGCCGGGGGGGGGGGGTGGCACTGGGCTGCTTGCTGCCCAACCATGGCCCTGCCCAGCCTGCCAGTGGGACTGGGGCCCGTGACGGTTACATAGTGCTGGGGTGACACACGGGTTTGCTGCACAAACGTGTTCACCAAACCGACCTGAGCAGCAGCTGCTGGCTCCAGGCCTGTTGTGTGAGCCCCTCCGCAGCCCCCAAGCCAGGCCCCCCATGTTCCTTAGAAAGCTGTTTATTGACAGTTAAATTATTCTCTTAAATAAAACCCCACTGAATTTAGGAAACACCTGATTGTCGGGGTGGGGCACAGGGCTGGTGGGGCAGGGCTGGAGCAGGGAGGACAGCCCCCCCACCCCACCAAGGGGCACACAAGATGCTGCGGGAGCGGGTCCAGCACACGATGCAGTTCGGACGGCAGTGGCTGGGGGCAGGCGGCACGGCCCACTCCCTGCCCAGGGCAGGTGGCAGGCCCCCCGCAGGGCAGGGCGCTGAACAGCTCCTTTGGCAGGTGGGGCGAGACAGTGAGCGTCTCATGGCTGGTGTGGCACAGGCACTGGGGGAGTGCTGGGCGCCTGCCCCAGCTGGGCACAGTCCAAGCGGCCACAGATCTGGAGATGGCGCAGGTCCGGGTGATGGCGCAGCAGCCGGGGGCCTGCCTGTGCCCCACAGCCCTGCACAGGGTCGCTTGCTGGTGCCCCTCACACGGGCATCGGCATCTCGTTGTACTCGTCCACCCCTTCCCGCTCGTCGAAGATCGGCTCCGCCTCCTCTGCGTCCAGCTGGGGAGAGAGGGTGCAACCAGGTGGTGGGTGGGGAGCTGGGGAAGAGGCAGCACCCGGCGCTGCCAGGACACTGCCTCCCTCCCGCTGGCCTCTGAGCCCCTGGGCCAGCGCTGCCTGCTGCCACCCCACACGCCAGTGCCCGGGCAGCGTCTCCCCAGCCCTGCACCGGGCGAGCTCAGACACAGCCCCTCCAGTTGCCCTGGGGGCTGGGGGGTGCAGCTGGGCTTGCAGGGCCCCCATCCAGGTGCCTGAGGGCGTCCTGTGGCCTGGCGCCTCCCCCCCCCCCCCCCACGGGACTTACACACTTGAGCTCGCGGGCGGTGAAGATGCGGGTGAGCAGGCACATGCGGAGCGGCACGGTGAGGATGAGGATGAAGGGGAAGGCCAGGGAGGCAGCGGTGGACATGACGGCCCAGAGCACGGCCAGGCACGCCAGCTGCAGGCCCGTGAAGAGGTGCATCCGCAGAGTGCGCACCTGCCCGGGGAGCCAGACGAGGTTAATGCCCCGGCCCAGTGCCACGGCGGCTTTCCCCCCCCCTCGCCCCCCGGCTCACCACCCTCCCCACGGGGGATCCCCCTTGCTGGCTCACTGCCCCCCCCAGACCCCGCTGGCTCACTGCCACTCCCCGAAGACACACACTCCCCACTGGTACCTTGCCCCCACCCCCAGAGCCCCCCGTGCTGGTTCAATGCCCCCCCCATGGGTCCCCACTGATGGCTCCCCCTCCCCAAAGGCTGGGCCCAACCACCTGCCCCCCCGGCAGTTTGGAATGGGACACCCCCATCTGCCAATGGGCCATGCCCCCCGCTGGCTCCATTGCCCCCCCCCCCGGTATCTGCCAATCTGCCCTCCCCCCCAATGCAGACCTTTTTGACGAAGGTGACATCGGGGTGGTGCTTGGGGGGCATGAGCAGCAGGTGCAGGCGCTCATAGAACTGGATGCCGTTCAGCGAGGTGACGCCCATGTACAGGAAGATCCCGAAGAGCACAGCCAGGGGGATGTGTCGCAGCAGGTCCCCGATGACGATGGACAGGCCTAGGGGGGAGGGGGAGGCAGCCACTGAGCCCACGGGAGCCCTCCGCCCCCCCCCAGCTCTCTGCAAACACAGCCGTCCCCCCCCCCCCCGCTGCCTGCCCCCAACACTGCCCTGCAACCTCCCACCATTAGTCACAATGTGGGAGTAATTGTGTAATGTTTGTGCCTCAGTTTCCCCATAAGCTGCCTTGTTGCCCTGTGGGGGGGAGGGGGCCTGTCAGCTCTCAGGGCCGGCTGAGACACAGGCGCGGGTGTCCCCTGGCTGGGCCTGGTCCCCAGCTCAGTGCAGCATGAGTGTGGCGAACTGGGAATATTCTTAAGGTTTTCTCTGAATAGTGTTGGTGCCTCAGTGTCCCCTCTGCAGTTCTTAAGTATCCAGGTGGTGGGATAAGGGTGTGTGATTGCTGCAGAGCAAAGGGCCAGTGCACCTAAATGCCTGACACTCTGTCTCCTAGCAACTGATGGCCTGGGCCCCCCCCCCGCAAAGGTGCCAGCTGAAGGTGTTGGAGACAAAGAGATCAGGTGACCTCCTGGCCCGGGAAAGAGGCTGAGCAGAGAGGAGGGGCTGGAGGGGGGTTCAGTCTGGAGCTGGCTGGGGACGAGGAGTGAAGTGCAGACGTGGGGTCTGGCTCACTGCCCCCCAGAATGGACCCGGCCGAGGGGTCCAGTTCTCTGTACCTACAAGCTCTGTTTTAGACCCTGTTCCTGTCATCGAATAAACCTCTGTGTTACTGGCTGGCTGAGAGTCCCGTCTGACTGCAAAGTGGGGGGGCAGGACCCTCTGGCTTCCCCAGGACCCCACTGGGGCGGACTCGCTATGGGAAGCGCACGGAGGGGCAGAGGATGCTGAATGCTCCAAGGAGAGACCCAGGAGGTGAAGCCGTGTGAGCTGCTTGCCCTGAACAAGTCTGCTCCAAGGGAGAGGAGGCTCCCCAAAGTCCTGCCTGGCTTGGTGGGGAGCAGTTCCGGAGCATCGCCCAGGGACTCCATGACAACTGGTGGCAGCGGTGGGATGTACTGCACCCCGTGAATGGCGCTGCTTGCAGTAAGTGACTGGGGAGCAGTAAAACAAAGGAGGGATAATGAGGACCAGGCGTGCTGAAGGCTCAGAGAGGGACGGTTTCAGGGGGCAGTTAACCTCTGGGAGTGTGTGACCAGCAAGAAGGACTGTTGGAGTAACAGGGTCCCCCTGAGGACGGCAGCGAGCAGTCTCGGGGCGGAGGAGCTTGCCGTTCTGCCCTGGGAGAGAGAAGGATTTTTGCAGTAGCAGGGTTCCCCTGGGGATTGCAGGAGCAGTCCCTGGGGCGGAGGAGTCTGCAGCTCGACCCTGGCAAAGAGGTGGTGATCACGAGAAGGGCTGGCACACCAGGGGTTCTTCCTGGAAACCATGGGGGAGCCAAGAGCACACAGGCCTGTGAGTCCAGAGCCACTTGGGAACGGTGAAGTGATGGCCTGTCACCATTTCCTTAAGAAGGACATTGTGATCCTGTGCACACAGAGAGCGTTACGCATGGGGAAAATCACCAAGGCACAGTTAATTGTGCAGTTGGAGGAGAAGCACCGCTCTGAGGAGCAGATTCCTGACCCAGATGGGGCTACAAGAGGATCTGGGAGCAGCTGGAGCAGCAGCCAGGCATCCCCGGGAGTCTGGTCCCCAACCAGCCGAGGGTCTTCACGATTGGGTTCCCCATCAGGGGATTGGAGATGGATGGGATGGGAGCAGAGCCCGAGAGAGCGAGAGGACCGTGAGAGACAGCAAGAGCCTGAGGAAAAGCTGCAGGAGAAGCAGCAGCAGCGTGGACTGGTGATAGTGGAGCAGAGAGACATAGGGGGCTGCCCAGGGGTCAGTGGGGAAACACACCTGGGGTTGCGAGACCCTGGGACACAGAGAACTGTGGTGGTGCAGCCCCAGATGCTGAGGGGCTGTGGGACCTGGGTGAAGGTCCCCGGGGTGAAACCCCTCGCCCTGCCTATGTCCCGGCTCCCTGTGCAGACCCAGGAGGGGTCAGGCTGGCTGGTAGTTGGGGTTCTCCAGGATATCGGCTGGGAGACCCTGTTAGGGGGTGACTGTGTCTCCTTGGGACAGGATCCAGGCCTCGCTCCTGTAAAGGCCGAGGGTTTGAATTCAAATCCAGGGAACCAATTGGCTAGGATGGAAATGGTCAGTGAAAATAAAAATGACCTGGCTGGCAGGGGGGAGGGGCTGCTGGGCTCAGGATACCTGCCTACCTGTAACCAGCCCCCTGGGACTGAGTGGGAGGGAGAGATGCTCCCCGCCCCCCTGCACACCGGAGAGGGGGCTCACACTGGCTCTGATGCTGTGACCAGAGCAGAGAGCTCGCTGCCTGCCCCCACTGGGACAGCAAGGGCAGCGCTGAGCACGGGGGGAGTTGAGACCCCAGCTGAGTGGGGGGACACCCAGGCAGGGCAGGTCGGCTGCCAAACAGGTTTGCCTGGTCCAGACGTGCTGCTGGGAAGTGATTACACAGCAGGGAGGGAGCTACCAGGGACAGGGCTCAGGGGGGCTGTGACCCCATGCCCAGCCAGCGAGAGGGAGCAGGTCCCACTCCCTGCCCCAGCAGCTGAATCCCAGACCGAGATGCAGAGGGATCCCTCCTTGGAGAAGCTGAGGGAACTTGCTGGCCACAGCGCTGCAAACCCCCTTGGGGAAAGCTGCAGGGACAGAGTCTCATAGACTCATAGACTCTAGGACTGGAAGGGACCTCGAGAGGTCATCGAGTCCAGTCCCCTGCCCTCATAGCAGGACCAAATATTGTCTAGACCATCCCTAATAGACATTTATCTAACCTACTCTTAAATATCTCCAGAGATGGAGATTCCACAACTTCCCTAGGCAATCTATTCCAGTGTTTAACTACCCTGACAGTTAGGAACTTTTTCCTAATGTCCAACCTAAATCTCCCTTGCTGCAGTTTAAGCCCATTGCTTCTTGTTCTATCATTGGAGGCTAAGGTGAACAAGTTTTCTCCCTCCTCCTGATGACACCCTTTTAGATACCTGAAAACTGCTATCATGTCCCCTCTCAGTCTTCTCTTTTCCAAACTAAACAAACCCAGTTCCTTCAGCCTTCCTTCATAGGTCATGTTCTCAAGACCTTTAATCATTCTTGTTGCTCTTCTCTGGACCCTCTCCAATTTCTCCACGTCTTTCCTGAAATGCGGTGCCCAGAACTGGACACAACACTCCAGTTGAGGCCTAACCAGCGCAGAGTAAAGCGGAAGAATGACTTCTCGTGTCTTGTTTACAACACACCTGTTAATGCATCCCAGAATCACGTTTGCTTTTTTTGCAACAGTATCACACTGTTGACTCTTATTAAGCTTGTGGTCCACTATGACCCCTAGATCTCTTTCTGCCATACTCCTTCCTAGACAGTCTCTTCCCATTCTGTATGTGTGAAACTGATTGTTCCTTCCTTCCTCATTGTTCAGTCCTGCAGGAGAAGGGATTCCTGTCCCGGGAATGGGCTTCCCAAGGGGAAGTAGAACTGGGAGGAATCGCGAGGCAGCTGGTGGTGCCCCAGGAATCCACAGGGTTCTTCCCATTCGAGCTGCTGGATGGGAGGAGAGTGAGGGGACCCCTGGACCTGAAAGGGGAGGATTGGGAGGAGAAGGGGGAAGACCCCCTGAGGGATCTCTTCCCTGAGGTGGGAGCCAATCTCCCCATCAAGTGTTCCCCGTTCAGAGTCACTGGGAAAGCAGCCCAGAACCTGGAGAGAGAGGTCAAGGACCTGCTGGCTTTAGATGGGATCCAGCCGTTTTACAGCCCATGGGCCTCACCCGTGGGGCTGGTCCCGAAGGGAGACAGGATGATCTGGTTTAGTAGGGACCTTCGGAAACTTAAAGCCATCACGGTGTCCGAGGCCGACCCCATGCCTAGGCTGGGGAGATTCTAGACAAGCTGAGAGGGATGGGGAACTTGGCCCTGGCAGACACTGATAACATGTGCACCTTTAGCCAGACCTGGGAGGAACAGGTGTCCCAGGTGAAAAGGGGGCTGGGCTGCCTCAAGGAGGTGGGACTGACGGTAAAAGCTGGGAAGTGTAAGGGGGGACGGCAGAGGTGTTGTGTCTGGGCCACAAGGTGGGGAGCGGCTGCCCAAGCCCAGAGCTGACCAAGGCCAAGATGGGGGCTCTTCACCAAGAGAGCCCGAATCACAGACCAGAGTGCTGGGAAAAGACCCCCCAGTTTGAACCCCAGGGGTATTGGGGTGGCAAAAGGGTTCAAGCCGCATAAACCTTCCCACATGAGGCCTGCGAGTGCCATCAAGCACACCCGACCTAAGGGAGGGTGTGAGACTGGACTGTCCTGGTGTAACTCACACCAAGGAATGGGAGAGATGCTGGGGTGTCCATGGGAACATTGGTGGGTTCGAACTTCCCCAGGTCACTGGCTGAAGTGACCTCGCTCAGTTTGGTCTCAAAGTGGGGAGAGATGCGATGAACTAGGAATGTTCTTAATGTTTCCCCTGAATACTGTGTTGGTGCCTCAGTGTCCCCTAGGCAGTTCTGAAGTATCTAGGTGGTGAGATAAGGGTGTGTGATTGCTACAGAGCAAAGGGTCAGTGCACCTAAATGCCTGACACTCTGTCTCCTACTGTCACGGAGTGTGGGGGAGTCCGGCCCTGCACCCCTCTTCCTGGGACTCACAGTGACTCTCAGCCAGCCAGTAAAACAGAAGGTTTATTGGACAACAGGAACGCAGGTTACAGCAGAGCTTGCAGGCACAGTCAGGACCCCTCAATCGAGTCCTTCCGGAGTTTCAGGGTGCTTGGATCCCACCTTCGGATACCCTGAATTCCCCTCACCCAACCCAAAACCAAAACTGAACTGCCCCTCCTCCAGCCGGCCGATTCCTTTGTCCAGTTTCCCGGGCCAAGGTGCTAACCCCCTCCCCCCTCCCTGGCTCAGGTTACAGGCTTAAAGATCCTGTCCCTCCCCTAAAGACATCCCCGGCTCTCCCCTCCCCCACACAGACAGCCCCTACTCCATCACACCTAGCAACTGATGGCCTGGGCCCCTCCCCTGCAAAGGTGCCAGCTGAAGGTGTTGGAGACAAAGAGATCAGGTGACCTCCTGGCCCGGGAAAGGGGCTGAGCAGAGAGGAGAGGCTGGAGAGGGTTGTCAGTCTGGAGCTGGCTGGGGTCGAGGAGTGAAGTGCAGACGTGGGGGGTCTGGCTCACTGCCCCCCGAAATGGACCTGGCCGAGGGGTCCGGTTCGCTGTATCTACAAGCTCTGTGTTAGACCCTGTTCCTGTCATCAAATAAACCTCTGTGTTACTGGCTGGCTGAGAGTCCCGTCTGACTGCGAAGTGGGGGTGCAGGACCCTGTGGCTTCCCCAGGACCCCGCTGGGGTGGACTCGCTGTGGGAAGCGCACGGAGGGGCAGAGGATGCTGAATGCTCCAAGCAGAGACCCAGGAGGTGAAGCCGTGTGAGCTTCTTGCCCTGAACAAGTCTGCTCCAAGGGAGAGGAGGCTCCCCAAAGTCCTGCCTGGCTTGGTGCGGAGCAGTTCCAGAGCATCGCCCAGGGACTCCGTGACAATGAGACAACGGGAAATCCAATCGCCTGGACATGGACACCCGGGAACCCACGCTCCCAAGGCTGAACAAGGCTTCCCGGCGGGAGAACACAGGGATGGGGGCAAGGGGTTACGTGGGGGTCGCGGGAAGCAGTCGGGGCTCTCACCTGGACTCTCACCAAGGAGGCCGCACAGACAGACGGACGGAGCCGGACCCGAGGGTTCCCACAGCCGGGCTGGGCTCGGGGCTGGGCAGGACGGACCCTGCTTCACCCTTCACTGCCCCGGGCTGCCCGACGGGCCCCTAGGCCGGGTGCCAGCTAACGAGTGAACCCGGCTGTGCCCGCGCTGGGAGTGGCCCTGATCCCTGCGAGCGGCTGAGTCTCCCTTGGGCTGTCACAGGGACTTGCTGCCTGGAGCTCACGGGGGGATGGGTTCAGGTCCAGAGGGCCAGTCTAGGGAGTGATGAGGCCACGTGGCTCACCCTGGAGGCAGAGCAGGACCCCCAGGGGGCTGGGCCAGTGAAGGGGCCTCCCAGAGACCATCCCAAAGCTGGGGGTGCAGCCCCAAGTCCGTGGGTCTATGACACCCCCCCAAAGCCCCTTCCCCAGATTACCCCCCCGACTCCAAAGCACCCCCCAGGCCCACAGCTGGGCCTGAGCTCTGCCCGCCCTGTGAGCCTCTTCCCTGCTTGGCCGTGGGCTGGGGAGACAGGGCGGCTGGCGGGACTCACCCACGAGCAGGGCCACCAGCAGCCCCGTGACGCGCTGCTCCTTCACCTCCTGGATCTTGGGCTTGTCGCCGGGGGCCACGGCCTTGCTCATGACCGTCAAGGCGTTGGCGTGGGTCACCGAGCGCACTGTGGCGGCCGCCAGCCAGGGCAGCCCGAAGAGGGCGCAGAAGCCGCCCATGGCCACGATGAGCAGCAGGTCGAGGTGGAAGCCGGAGCCCTTCTGCAGCATGCGTTCCTTCTTACTAATGATCAGCCTGGGGGGGCACCGGAGCCTCAGGGCCTACCCCACGGCCCCCACACCTGCTCCCCACAGCCCCCCGCAGCACGCACTCCTCCTTACTGGTGATCAGCCTGGGGGGGCACCGGAGCCTCAGGGCCTGCCTCATGACCCCACTTGCCCCCCACAGCCCCCCGCAGCCTGCACTGCTCCTTCTGGTGATCAGCCTGGGGGTGGGCGCAGGGCGCCGGAGCCTCAGGGCCTGCCCCACGGACCCCCACAGCCTGGGACCTCTCCCAATAGCCCCCCCACAGCCACCCCATGCCTGTGGACGGCTCAGCTCACGTGGTGATCTGGGTCTCCATGAAGATGAGGATGAAGACCAGCACGGCCGGCAGGGCACTGGCCACCATCATCCAGACGGGGAAGGAGCTGCCCTCGCCCAGGGGGTTGATGACCCAGCCCCGCTTCTCCGGGGCCGTCACTGAGAAGCCACTGGGAACGCTCAGCTTCTGCGGAGGGGAATGGGGGGGTGCCATGAGAGACAACCTAGCGGGGGCTCGGCACAGGGGGCAATGGGGGATGAGAGTGGGACGTGCTGGAGAAGGGGGACCAAGCATGTGGAGGGACAGGGAGGTGGGGGGCAAGGGGGACAGGGGCAGGGGAGGGGGGGCAGGAAAGATGAGGGAGCAGGCATAGGGGGATGGGGAGTTGGGGGGCAGGGGGGCGGGGGCAGGTGTGAGGGCGAATGGGGAGGTGGGGGCACAGGGTACGGGTGGGGGGTGGGGACAGGTGTAAGGCGGAATGAGGGCGGGGGGCAGGGGGGACAGGGGACAGCGAGGTGGGGGCAGGGGGCAGCAGGCTGGGACGAACACGGGAAAGGTGATAACGCCCCGGTGCCCCATCTCTAGGGCTCTGTCCCCGTGGCCCCAGGCCCCTAGTCCTGGCAGCTCCGGCCTGGCATCGGAGTCCGGAGCCGTTGGGCCCGTCGCGCTGCAGAGCCCTGGCTGTGGGGCAGGTCCTGCCGGCTGGGAGAATCCGGCGCCACGGGACAGGCTGGGCGGCGGCCGGTGCCTGCGGGAACAGGGCCCGGGCTGGCGGACGCTGGCTCTGCCCAGGGCGGACAGACATGGGGACGGGGAGATGGAACCGGACGGGTCCCCAGCTCCAGGCTTGGCCAGGCCGCACCAGGGCTGAGCTGCTGCCCCTCCGGGCTTCCCCTGCGGTGTCCCGGGGGTCGATGAGCTGCTCTGGGGGAAAAGGCTCCTGACACCAGGGCCGGTCCTGGTTGGGTGCGTCGGTCCCTGTGGGGCACACAAGGCTCCCCCGGCTCCATGGGACTCGCTGGTAGAGCTCGCGGGGGGCAGGAGGGCTGCAGCACTCAGGCTCCGTTGGAGACAGTGAGAGGGGGAGCCCTGGCGGCTGTCTGCAGGCCCAGGCATAGCACAGAGCCTGTGGGTCCCTGACACGGGGCCGTGGGGCTGCAGGCCCCTCCCTGCCCCACTGACCTGCGTGTACGTGTCCCGGATGCTGAAATCCACCAGCACCATGATGAGGATGGCGATGGGCACCCCGAAGTCCCCGATCACCCGACGGATCTGCAGAGAGCGGGTCAGCGCCGGCCAGGGTGGGCCCCAGTTCTGCCCCTAACAAACTCTGCCCCCAGCTCTGCCCTCCCTGCCCCCCACGAACCCTGCCTGCCCCCCAGGAGCCCTGCCATCCTGCCATGGCACAGCCTACAGGGGCCGGCCCCCAGAACTCTGCGCCCGCACCCCGCAGCGCCGCTCCCTGCCCCCAGCTCTGCCCTCCCTGCCCCCCGCGAACCCTGCCCCAACACAGCCTGCAGAGAGCTGCCCCCAGCTCTGCCCCAACCTACCCCTCCTCCCACCTCACAGCTCTGCTCCAGCCCCCATGGCCCCTGCTCACCCGCCCAGGGAAGAAGCGGCTGTTCTTGAACTTGCGCAGGAAGAAGGCGATGAAGAAGGTGCCGGCCATGAGCACCAGTGAGAGCAGGGCCGTGTTGGGCTGCCCCGTCACCGCCGGCCCGTTCCCCAGGGGCAGGCTGCCATTTTCCGCGCCCGTCCCATTCGCCCGCCCGCAGCCGTGCAGGGGGTGCTCCTGGAAGATCTGCCGGGAGATCACGGGGGCCTGAGATCCTGCCCACACGGCCCCCCATGTCCCATCCCCCCGGCCAGGACAGCCCCCAGTGCCCTACCCTCTCCAGCCCGCCCACCCCCTCCAGCCCCCCACGTCCCGCCACCACCAGCCAGGACAGCCCCCAGTGCCCTGCCCTCTCCAGCCCGCCCACCCCCTCCAGCCCCCCACGTCCCGCCACCACCAGCCAGGACAGCCCCCAGTGCCCTGCCCTCTCCAGCCCGCCCACCCCCTCCAGCCCCCCACGTCCCGCCACCACCAGCCAGGACAGCCCCCAGTGCCCTGCCCTCTCCAGCCCGCCCACCCCCTCCAGCCCCCCACGTCCCGCCACCACCAGCCAGGACAGCCCCCAGTGTCCTGCCCTCTCCAGCCCGCCCACCCCCTCCAGCCCCCCACGTCCCGCCACCACCAGCCAGGACAGCCCCCAGTGCCCTGCCCCCTCCAGCCCCCACGGCCCCCCACGTCCCGCCCCACCCCGGCCAGGACAGCCCCCAGTGCCCTGCCCTCTCCAGCCCCCACAGCCTCCGACCCCCTCCAGCCCCCACATCCCGCCACCACCAGCCAGGACAGCCCCCAGTGTCCTGCCCTCCCCAGCCCCCACAGCCCACCACCACCAGCCAGGACAGCCCCCAGTGCCCTGCCCTCTCCATCCCCCACAGCCCCAGACCCCCTCCAGCCCCCATAGCCCACCACCACCAGCCAGGACAGCCCCCAGTGTCCTGCCCCCTCCAGCCCCCACCCATTCCAGCTCCCACAGCCCCCCACGTCCCACCCCCACCAGCCAGGACAGTCCCCAGTGCCCTGCCCCCTCCAGCTCCCACAGCCCCCCACCCCCTTCAGCCCCCACAGCCCCCAGTGTCCTGCCCCCTCCAGCCCCACTGCCCCCCATCCCCTCCAGCTCCCACAGCCCCCAGTGCCCTGCCCTCTCCAGCCAGGACAGCCGCCAGTGCCCTTCCCCCTCCAGCCCCCACTGGCCCCCACTCCCTCCAGCTCCCACAGCCCCCCACATCCCACCCCCACCGGCCAGGACAGCCTCCAGTGCTCTGCCCCCTCCAGCTCCCACAGCCCCCCACGTCCCACCCCCACCAGCCAGGACAGTCCCCAGTGCCCTGCCCCCTCCAGCTCCCACAGCCCCCCACCCCCTTCAGCCCCCACAGCCCCCAGTGTCCTGCCCCCTCCAGCCCCACTGCCCCCCACCCCCTCCAGCTCCCACAGCCCCCAGTGCCCTGCCCTCTCCAGCCAGGACAGCCGCCAGTGCCCTTCCCCCTCCAGCCCCCACTGGCCCCCACTCCCTCCAGCTCCCACAGCCCCCCACATCCCACCCCCACCGGCCAGGACAGCCTCCAGTGCTCTGCCCCCTCCAGCTCCCACAGCCCCCCACCTCCTCCAGCCCCCACGCCCCCAGTGTCCTGCCCCCTCCAGCCCCCACTGCCCCCCACCCCCTCCAGCTCCCACAACCCCCCACATCCCACCCCCACCAGCCAGGACAGCCCCTAGTGCTCTGCCAACTCCAGCTCCCACAGCCCCCCACCCCCTCCAGCCCCCACGCCCCCAGTGCCCTTCCCCCTCCAGCTCCCACAGCCCCCCACCCCCTCCAGCCCCCACGCCCCCAGTGCCCTTCCCCCTCCAGCTCCCACAGCCCCCCAACCCCTCCAGCCCCCACGCCCCCAGTGCCCTTCCCCCTCCAGCTCCCACAGCCCCCCACCTCCTTCAGCCCCCACAGCCCCCAGTGCCCTGCCCTCTCCAGCCAGGACAGCCGCCAGTGCCCTACCCCCTCCAGCTCCCACTGCCCCCCACCCCCTCCAGCCAGGACAGCCCCCAGTGCCCTGTCCCCTCCAGCCCCCACCCCCTCCAGCCCCCCACATCCCACCCCCACCAGCCAGGACAGCCCCCAGTGCCCTGCCCTCTCTAGCCCCCACAGCCCGCCCACCCCGTCCAGCCCCCCACGTCCCGCCCCCACCAGCCAGGACAGCCCACAGTGCCCTGCCCCCTCCAGCCACCACAGCCCCCATTCCCTCCAGACCCCCACGTCCTTCCCCCACCAGCCAGGACAGCCCCCAGTATCCTGCCCCCTCCAGCCCCCACGGCCCCTCACCCCCTCCAGCTCTCACAGCCCCCCACGTCCCAACCCCCCCAGCCAGGACAGCCCCCAGTGTCCTGCCCCCTCCAACCCTCTCATACCCCACCCCCTCCAGCTCCCATGGACCCCCACATCCTGCCCCCACCAGCCAGGACAGCCCCCAGTGCCTGGCCCCCTTATGACGTTATTGATATAAACTGGGACCATATAGAACATGGGTTGCAACCAAGGTCCTGTAGTGGCACCAAATCCTAGGTAAAGGGGGGTCATATAAGATGTCTAAGACCAAGTTATGGGTTGCTGGTTATGATTATGCTGTCTGTATGTCTGTATCATTTTGTAGTTGAAGTTATAAGTATTGGCTCTATACTGTCTGTATTTCAAATTGGTGCTGTAGTTCTGGGAAACACCCCAGATAAGTTGGTGTTAGCTCTGCTTATCCGGCTTGATGGCACATTAAGGACCATCAGCTACACAACTGACCCATTGAGAGAAGGCAGATACGCCTTGTGACTCAGCAGGGTGTGCAGGGACTTGCCCATGTGACTGCAGACTCCATTTTGCTGTAATTTTCCACAGTAAGAACAAAGGAGTGTTCTTACACCTGGAAAAGACTATAAGAGGCTGATGCCTCATCTCCATCTTGTCTTCAATCCTGCTTCCTACCTCTGGGGGGACTTTGCTACAAACTAAAGCTCTGCACAAAGGACTGAATGACCCATCCCAGTGGAGGATGTTCCAGAGACTTGATTTGAACCTGCAGTTTACTCCATCACTGCTACAAGCCTGAACTAAGAACTTTGCCATCACTGTATGTAATTGATTCCATTTAACCAATTCTAGCTCTCATCTCTATCTTTTTCCCTTTATGAATAAACCTTTAGATTTTAGATTCTAAAGGATTGGCAACAGCGTGATTTGTGGGTAAGATCTGATGTGTATATTGACCTGGGTCTGGGGCTTGGTCCTTTGGGATCGAGAGAACCTTTTTCTTTCACTGGGGTGTTGGTTTTCATAACCATTCATCCCCAGGACGGGTAGCACTGGTGGTGACACTGGGAGACTGGAGTGTCTAAGGAAATTGCTTGTGTGACTTGTGGTTAGCCAGTGGGGTGAAACCGAAGTCCTTTTTGTCTGGCTGGTTTGGTTTGCCTTAGAGGTGGAAAACCCCCAGCCTTGGGCTGTGACTGCCCTGTTTAAGCAATTGGCCCTGAATTGGCACTCTCAGTTGGGTCCCGCCAGAACCACAACGTCACAGTGGCGTAGTCGGCAGGATCCACAGAACCAAGTCAATTAAGCTTTGGGTCAGAACCCCACGCTATCCAAATTTGAATTTTGGAATTGAGAGTTTGGTTGGTTAAAGATCAGTGACCATGAGCCAAAAAGCATCATCAAAAGCAATGAAACTGCAAGCCCTGATGGACAGACTGCAGTGTGAATATGAGCAAAAACTGGCAGAAATTCAAATGAAAGAGAAGCAAGCCTTGGCCCAGTTGGAGGAAGAGGCTGCTGAGAGAAAGAAAGAGCGGCTGGCTGCTGAAGAGAAAGCTCGACAAAGGCAACAGGAGACTCACAAGATGCAACAAGAAACTGCCAGACTTCGGCTCCAAGTCAAAGAAGCAAGGGAAGAACAGCAGAAACTGTATCCTCTTGAAAATCCAGTTTATAACTATGTTGATATGTGGTATTACTCGGAGCAGTTTTCTGTGTTTAACCTGTTTTGCTATGGCCGGGGAGAGGGGAGTCTAACCTGGTGGGTAATAGCTGTTTGTCTGTGCAAGAAAGCAGAGTGTCTGTGAATGGAGTGTCTGAATGTCTGTCTGATGTCTCAGAAGTGAATCTGGAGTTAGATCAAGAGCAGAAAGATCTCACTGGGGAGGAAAATGTTTCTCAGAAGCAGATTCAAGTAGATGGTCAGGCGGAAGCCCTAACTGAGGGAGGAAAGGGTAGATTTGTGATGGGTGATGGATTGGTGGCTAGTGCAGCTTGTAAAAGTAAACCTGAAATGGGTAACTGTGATTTGCTGGAAGTAGCTCAGTGTGGTGAAAAAAGCAGCAGTTTATCTGTTGGGAGTGGCAATGTGCCTAGTGGGGAAAGTTTGGAGGAGCCTAGGCAGCCTTGTGAGCTGATGGCTTTATCTGGTCAGCAGTGTGGGAAGGCAGAAATAGTGGAAAATAAGTGTCACTATCCCTTACCTGTTTCCTGTGTGGAGAAATGTGACAGTGAAGGGGATGTGCCTGTGTTTGTCAGGGGTATTGACTTGCCTATGGAGGAAGCTACCCCGGTCTCCAAGCAGTTGTCTGTGAACAGCCCTGTGTGCTGGGACAAGGGAAAGGAAATCCCAAGCTGTGTCTGGTGGAGGAGAATGTGTCTCCGGTTCTTCTGTGTCTGTGCAGCAGACAGAAGGTGCCTTTCAGCCTGTGATGGTTGAGGGTGATTCAGTTGTCTCAGAGTTGGTTGTAAATACAGCTAGGCCCAGGAAGGGAATGGTCCTAAGTTTGTGTCTGCTAGGGAGAATGGCACTGTAACTGGGGTGCATCTAGTTAGTGTCTTAGCAAAATCCCAGAGACCAGACAATTCTGGTGCTTGTAGTTTGCCAGTTGCTAATGTGTGGTTGGAAAAGGGTGTAGCAGCTCTGTGTAATCAGGGCAATACATTAGCCAGGGCACAAGGAGAGCATAAAGGTGATTTAAGTGTGCTACCTACTGACAGTTTTAGTAAGAAGGAAAAGATTCCTGAACTTGTTCATGGCCAAGGAAAGGAGAATGCTTCTAACCTGTTATCTAGAAAGTCTATTAGTTTGCCTGGAAGGGAATTGTGTAGGAATCTGCCTGATAGGCCAGAGGTGATTCTGGATGTAAGTGAGACCCAGAAAGAGTCTGTGGTTGCTCAGGAAAGTGTCCTTTAGAGCAAGCCCTAGGTGAAGAGGGTAAGGGCAGAAGTTCTGAGAGGGGTGAATTGCTGCTTAGAGAAGCTCCTAGGGAAAGGAACTCTCCTGGTGACCTGTGCAAGCAGTTTACTGCAACTGAAGGGTGTGAAAGTGAGTTAATCAAGGAAGTTTCAGTTCCTAACAGCCAGAAATTTTCTGTTGTGAATGGATCCACTGACTTTCCCTTTGAAAGATCCAGTGTGGGGAGCTTTGAAAAGACCTCAGATGAAGTAGAAGCTGTTATGGAAGTCGAGCAGCCCTATAACCGAGTGGCTGTGTGTAGCCAGCTTGTTGGAAAGACAATGATGTTGGGACAGGACTGTCTCCATGCTGATTCTGTGAGTGAGCAGTCTGTGTTTCAGGTCTGAGGAGAGATTTGGTTACTGGTATTTCAAAGCAGAACAGTTTTATGGCCAAATGCTTGAGGATGCAGGGGAGAGCAAGCAGACTCTCACCCTCCAACTATTTGAATTTGTGTGGTATCTCTGGAATGGGTAGCAGCTGAAAATCTAAGCTAGTGTCTGTGTTGATGCAAATTGCCTGACTGGCAGGGAGAAGAAAGACTTGCTAATAGCTGTTAGCGCAGAGAGCCCACCCCATCAGCCAGTGAATTTGGTTAAGCAAGAGAAATCAGGGTTTGATCCTGCAGGACAAGGAGAAAAGAGAAAACTGAATTTTGCAAAGGGAAGCAACAGGTTAACTCTAAAATTCCCAAACTCCTATGGTATTGAGCCAAAGGTGTGGCATAACAAACATAATTGTAAATGGACACTTGCAATGAATTTGTTGTTATTGCTAATGGTGATTTTTGTAACTAATGTGTTGCTATTACCAAGAATTGTAAGAATGTACAATGTGCCCAATCCTTTGGAAAGTCCCTTAAACGTGTTGAAAGCAGTACATGAGAACATACTTGATGTTAAAAGGTCTTGTTATACTGATGTTTCACTGCTAGTGCCTGTAAAAACAGTCTTGGAACTTTTCACAAAAGAAAGGACATTCCAGACCTGACGTGCTGTATAAAAAAGGGAAACTGAGGCACACTTCCATATGGCTTTCATGGATAAATGCCAGAATACCTGGACTATGACCATTAATATCTACATTAACTTAATGTTAATTGGGCTCCAAACATTTGCCAGAGCGTGTGTAGAAAAAATGGCTAGATTCTTTAGCTCTTGGCAAGATCATATGAGACATACAGGAATCCTGCTGCAAGAGCAGATCCAATTCACTATTGTTCTAACCAAATTTGGCCTTAAGTTTGTAAATAAATTCAATCATGTTATTGAACATGAGTTTGGTAAAGCATTTCTGTTATACATTGATATAGCTTCTAACCCAGGACAAGCTGTAATAAGATAGGACCCAAGAATGGGGAGCTCTTGGGATGCAGTTAGGGATGTTTGTGTCATCCCTTCCTGCATCAATTTTGCGTTGGGCGTGTGACGTTATTGTTATAAACTGGGACCATATAGAACATGGGTTGCAACCAAGGTCCTATAGTGGCACCAAATCCTATGTAAAGGGGGTCGTATAAGGTGTCTAAGACCAAGTTATGGGTTGCTGGTTATGATTATGCTGTCTGTATGTCTGTATCATTTGTAGTTGAAGTTATAAGTATTGGCTCTATACTGTCTGTATTTCGAATTGGTGCTGCAGTTCTGGGAAACACCCCAGACAAGTTGGTGTTAGCTCTGCTTAGCCTGCTTGATGGCCCATTAAGGACCATCAGCTACACAACTGACCCATTGAGAGGAGGCAGATACGCCTTGTAACTCAGCAGGGTGTGCAGGGACTGGCCCATGTGACTCCAGACTCCATTCTGCTGTAATTTTCCACAGCAGGAACAAAGGAGTGTTCTTACACCTGGAAGAGCCTATATAAGGCTGATGCCTCATCTCCATCTTGTCTTCAATCCTGCTTCTTGCCTCTGGAGGGACTTTGCTACAAACTGAAGCTCTGCACAAAGGACTGAATGACCCATCCCAGCGTATATATGTGTATATTGACCTGGGTCTGGGGCTTGGTCCTTTGGGATCGAGAGAACCTTTTTCTTTTACTGGGGTGTTGGTTTTTATAATCATTCATCCCCAGGACGGGTAGCACTGGTGGTGACATTGGGAGACTGGAGTGTCTAAGGAAATTGCTTGTGTGACTTGTGGTTAACCAGTGGGGTGAAACCGAAGTCCTTTTTGTCTGGCTGGTTTGGTTTGCCTTAGAGGTGGAAAATCCCCAGCCTTGGGCTGACTGCCCTGTTTGAGCAATTGGTCCTGAATTGGCACTCTCAGTTGGGTCCCGTCAAAACCGCATTGTCACACCCCATCCAGCCCCCATGGCCCACCACCCCATCCAGCTCCCACGGCCCCCCACGCCCTCCAGCCAGAACAGCCTGCCATGCCCCACCCAGACGTTGCTGCCCACCCCAGTGTCAGATCCCCCGGCCTTGGCTGGCTGGGCCAGGCCGCCCGGGCTCGCACCTTGGCCAGCTTGGAGAAGGTCTCGTAGATGAAGATGAGGGAGATAAGGAAGGCGAAGATCTCCTGGGTGAAGCGGGACACGAAGCGCACCAGGATGCTGCCCTCCACGGCCACCATCACCAGCACGATGAGGATGAGCCAGAAGCCGATCCACACGCGCCCCACCAGGTACTCCAGCCCGTTGGTCGTGCAGAACTGCCGGGGCACAGCCCACAGTGAGGGGGGCTGGTCCGTGCTCCTGGCCAGGGGCTCTCCTCAGCCCCCCAGGCAGGGTTTGGGGACATGTTCCAAGGGAAGGGGGGCAGGGCAGCTGGGGGGAGGGACAGGCAGCACAGGCTGGGGGTGCAGGGTCTCTGGGACCTGTTCCAGGGGCGGTGGGGCAGGATGGGGGTGGGGATGGAGGGGCAGGGCAGGTGGGGAGAGGGGCAGGCAGGACAGGCAGCACAGGCAGGGGGCGCAGGGTCTCTGGGGCTGGCAGAGAGCCTCGAGCTGTGGGTCGTCCCATGACCTCTACCCCGGGGTTACAGCACAGGGACATCAGGAACAGCACGACCCCCGACTCCGGCCCTGTACCCAGCCGCTGCCCTGCACACAGGGGTTCTCCAAGGCACCCCCTGGGATCTGGGGCTCTCTGGAGACTGCCAGGGCACTGGGGGTGCTGTGGGGCTTGAGAGGTTCGTGGGAGCCTCAGAGGGGGGAGGGGTGTCAATTTGGGGAGAGGCAGGGGACTCTGGGGGCTCCAAAACTATCAGGGCTCCAGCGAACTAGCAGGGTTCTCTAGAAGACAAACAGGATTTCTAGGGGACTATCAGGGAGTTCTGGGGGACTCCGGGGGCTATCAGGGGGCTCTAGGGGGCTATGGGCATTGTGGGGGGAAATGGGGGGTTCCGTGGGCTATCAGGGGGCTCTGAGGGGCTACCTGGGGGCTACTGGGGGGTCTGAGGGACTATCTGGGGGTTCAGGGACTCCAAGGGGCTATCGGGGTCTCTGAGGAGCTATCTGGGGGCTACTGGGGGTACGAGGGGTCTGAGGGACTACTTGGGGGCTATTGGGGAGCTCCAAGGGGCTATAGGGGTTCGGGGGTGTAATGGGGAGCTCTGGGGGCTATCAGAGAGCTTTGAGGGGGTATTGGGGGTTCTCGCGGCAATCAGGGGGCACCAAGAGGCTATGGGGGTTCTGGAGGATAATGGGGGCCTCCGGGAGCTATCAGGGGGCTCTGAGGGGCTACCTGGGGGCTACTGCGGGTATGGGGGTTCTGAGGGATTATCTGGCGGTTTGGGGGCTCCAAGGGGTTATTGGGGGCTCTGAGGGACTATCTGGGGGCTATTGGGGGGCTCCAAGGTGCTATCGGGGCTTCTGGGGGGTAATGGAGGCTCTGGGGCCCTCCCAGGAGTCCTGGACTCACTGCGAAAAATGCTTCTTCGAAGACGAGCAGGGGCCCGGAGAAGCCAATGACGAGCAGCGGCTGGGCGCCCAGCAGGCAGAAGACGATGCCCTGCACGGCCGTGGAGATGATCAGCTCCGACACCCCGATCAGGTCCTGGGTTTTCTCCCCTGCGGGGGGCGAGGGCTCAGCACTGGAGACGCCCCTCCCTGCTGCCCTCCCATGCCCGCTGACCCCCGGCAACAGGCCCTCACTCCCCTCTCCAGGCCTCTCCCCGCTGACCCTCAGCCCCTCCCTGCTGACCCCCAGCAATGGACCATCACTACCCTTTCCTGGCCCCTCCCTGCTGAACCCCCACCCCGCTCATTCCCGGCAACGGGCCCTCACTCCCCTCCCCCAAGGGCCGGTGCAGGGAAGTTTCATGCCCTAGGCGAAACTTCCACCTTGCACCCCCCACCCAGCTAACCCAGCCACCCCCGCGACAGCTAACCCCGCCCCCCACCCGGGGAGCCCCCATGCAGCAGATACCCCCCCCCCACCGCCACAGCTAAACCTGCCCCTCTCCCCCCTGTCGCACAACAGCAGCTAACCCTGCCCAGGGAGACCCCCCTGTCCCCCCACGGCAGCTAACCCTGCCTGGGGAGACTTCCGCCTCTCCCCCCCACCACCACAGCAGCTAACCCTGCCTGGGGAGACTTCCCCCTCTCCCCCCCCCACCATGGCAGCTAACCCAGCCTGGGGCGACTTCCCCCTCTCCCCCCCCACGGCAGCTAACCCTGCCTGGGGCAACTTCCCCCTCTCCCCCCCCCCCCGCCACGGCAGCTAACCCTGCCTGGGGTGACTTCCCCCTCTCCCCCCCCCCCACCACGGCAGCTAACCCTGCCTGGGACGACTTCCCCCTCTCCCCCCCGCCCCGCCACGGCAGCTAACCCTGCCTGGGGAGGATTCCCACCTCTCTCCCCCCCCCCCACCACGGCAGCTAACCCTGCCTGGGGAGGATTCCCACCTCTCTCCCCCCCCCACCACGGCAGCTAACCCTGCCTGGGGAGGATTCCCACTCCCCCCACCACGGCAGCTAACCCTGCCTGGGGAGACCTCCCCCCCTCTCCCCCCACCACGGCAGCTAACCCTGCCTGGGGAGGATTCCCACCTCTCTCCCCCACACCCATGGCAGCTAACCCTGCCTGGGTGGCCGGCCCCAGCTCCCCTCGGCTGCGCCTCCCCCACCGAGCACACCGGCGCTGCTCTACTTCTCCTCCCCGCCCAGGCGTGCGGCGCTGATTGGAGCTGGGCTGTGTGCTCAGCGGAGGTGAGCTGGGGCGGGGAGCTGTTCCCCTGTGCGCCCCCCCCGTTACTGCGGGCGGCCCTCCCCGTGCGCCCCCCCCCAGCTCACCTCCACTCCACCTCCTCGCCTGAGGGGTCTTTTAGGCGCCCCCAACCACTAGGTGCCCTAGGCGGCCGCCTAGTTTGCCTAAATGGTTGCACTGGCTCTGCCTCCCCCTGCCCCTCCCCGCTGACCCCCAGCAACGGGCCCTCACTCCCCTCCCCCGGCCCCTCCCCACTGACCCCTGACCCCTGCTGACCCCCAGCAACGGGCCCTCACTCCCCTCCCCCGACCCCTCCCCGCTGACCCCTGACCCCTGCTGACCACCGGCAATGGGTCCTCACTCTCCTCCCCCAGCCCCTCCCCGCTGACCCCCAGCAACGGGCCCTCACTCCCCTCCCCTGACCCCTCCCCACTGACCCCGACCCCTGCTGACCCCCAGCAACGGGCCCTCACTCCCCTCCCCCGACCCCTCCCCACTGACCCCTGACCCCTGCTGACCACCGGCAATGGGTCCTCACTCTCCTCCCCCAGCCCCTCCCCGCTGACCCCCAGCAACGGGCCCTCACTCCCCTCCCCTGACCCCTCCCCACTGACCCCGACCCCTGCTGACCCCCAGCAACGGGCCCTCACTCCCCTCCCCTGACCCCTCCCCACTGACCCCGACCCCTGCTGACCCCCAGCAACGGGCCCTCACTCCCCTCCCCCGACCCCTCCCCACTGACCCCGACCCCTGCTGACCCCCAGCAATGGGCCCTCACTCCCCTCCCCCGGCCCCTCCCCACTGACCCTGACCCCTGCTGACCCCCAGCAACGGGCCCTCACTCCCCTCCCCCGGCCCCTCCCCACTGACCCTGACCCCTGCTGACCCCCAGCAACGGGCCCTCGCCCCCCTCCCCTGACCCCTCCCCACTGATCCCTGACCCCTGCTGACCCCCGGCAATGGGCCCTCACTCCCCTCCCCCGACCGCTCCCCACTGACCCCTGACCCCTGCTGACCCCTGGCAATGGGTCCTCACTCTACTCCCGCAGCCCCTCCCCGCTGACCCCCAGCAATGGGCCCTCACTCCCCTCCCCCGACCCCTCCCCACTGATCCCTGACTCCTGCTGACCCCCAGCAACGGGCCCCCTCCCCACAGACCCCTGACCCCTGCTGATCCCCGGCAATGGGTCCTCACTCTCCTCCCCCGGCCCCTCCCCGCTGACCCCCACCAACCTGCCCTCACTCCCCTCCCCCACCCCTCCCTGCTGGTGGCATCTGGTCCCGGACTCCTTCCCAGCTACATGGGATCCCCAAGTCGTCCCCCTCCCAGCCAGCCCCTGCCCCCTAGGGGTTCCCAGCATAGACAGGCAGGGGCACGACACCCCCCCCCCCGGTGGCCCTTTCCCAGCAGCCCCCCCATCACCCGCCCTATCAGCCCTTGCCCAGCAGCCCCCCACAGAATCCCCCCCCCCGTGGCCCTTAATCATCAGCCCCCCCCGCCCGGTGCCTCTTACCCAGTAGCCCCTCCCAGCAGCCTCCCCCGGCAGGCCCCCACCAGCAGCCCTTACCTAGCAGCCTCCCGCAGCAGCCTCCCCCGGCAGCCCTTACCCAGCAGCCTCCCCCAGCAGCCTCCCACCGGCAGCCCTTACCCAGCAGCCTCCCCCGGCAGCCCTCCCTCAGCAGCCTCCCACCGGCAGCCCTTACCCAGCAGCCTCCCCCGGAAGCCTCCCACTGGCAGCCCTCCCCCAGCAACCTCCCCCGGCAGCCCTCCCTCAGCAGCCCTCCCCCAGCAGCCTCCCACTGGCAGCCCTCCCCCAGCAGCCTCCCACTGGCAGCCCTTACCCAGCAGCCTCCCCCGGCAGCCTCCCACCGGCAGCCCTTACCCAGCAGCCTCCCCCAGCAGCCTCCCACCGGCAGCCCTTACCCAGCAGCCTCCCCCAGCAGCCTCCCACCGGCAGCCCTTACCCAGCAACCTCCCCCGGCAGCCTCCCACCGGCAGCCCTTACCCAGCAGCCTCCCCCGGCAGCCCTCCCTCAGCAGCCTCCCCCAGCAGCCCCCCACCGGCAGCCCTTACCCAGCAACCTCCCCCGGCAGCCCCCCACCGGCAGCCCTTACCCAGCAGCCTCCCCCAGCAGCCCCCCACCGGCAGCCCTTACCCAGCAACCTCCCCCGGCAGCCCCCCACCGGCAGCCCTTACCCAGCAGCCTCCCACTGGCAGCCCTCCCCCAGCAGCCTCCCCCAGCAGCCTCCCACCGGCAGCCCTTACCCAGCAGCCTCCCCCGGCAGCCCTCCCTCAGCAGCCTCCCCCGGCAGCCTCCCACCGGCAGCCCTTACCCAGCAGCCCCCCTCGTGGCCCTTGCCCAGCAGCCCCACTGGCAGCCCTTACCCAGCAGCCCCCCCCCCCATGGCTCTTACCCAGCAGCCCCCCGAAGGTGATGGCCGGTGACAGCGCGGCGAAGTAGATGAAGATGATGGCGGCGACGCACTGGGGGTTCAGGCTGTCCCTGAAGTCACTCAGGTACTTGGGGTAGCGCCGGCGCACATCACGGATGAGCCCCCCGAAGGGCCGGCCCGTGCGCCGCAGGGGGTCGTCCTCATCCTCCGCTTCCTCATCCACCACCTTCAGCTTCAGCAGCGCTGCTCACACAGACAGCACGTCAGGCACCCACCCAGCCCCACCTCCAGCCCCACCCCGCGCCATGGGGACTGGCCGGGGGAGCATCGCCAGCCCAGCCCCACCCCCACCCCCACCCCGCACCATGGGGCCTGGCCGGGGGAGCATCGCCTGTCCAGTCCCATCCCCATCCCCACCCCGTGCCATGGGGCGCGGAAGGGGGAGCGTTGCCAGCCCGGCCCCACTCCTGGCGCCAGCTCCACCCCGCACCATGGGGCCCAGCAGGGCAGGGGGGTGCGGCTGGCCCAGTCCCAGCCCCACCCCCAGCACCGTGCCAGGGCCCGGAAGGGCAGGGGGAGCGTCGCCAGCCTGCTCCCAGCCCCAGCCCCACCCACACCGCAAGCCAGGGCCTGACAGAGCAGGGGGGTGCAGCCTGTTACCTTTCTCAGCGGGTGACTTGGGCTCCAGCGCAGTGCCTGGCAGCACCCGGCGCTCCTGCTCCTCACGCTTCTGGAGCATCTGGCGCTGGAAGTGGGCTACTGTACGCAGCAGCTCCTCGCCCTGCACCTCGGAGGGCGGCAGCACCACGCTGCAGTCCAGGAACTCATTGATGGCGCTGAGCAGGTCGTACCGGTCGTCAGCCAGATACGCTGCCTCATGGAATTGCTGTGGGGGGAATCTGTGGGGTCAGAGGCTCCGCGCGCTGGCTGCGGGCCAGCAGAATATGGATCCTCGGCGCTGGGCCCTGGGGCAGGGTGTCCACGTGTCCAGCCCACATGGAAGGAAAATGGGAGATGGCTGGGCACAGAGGAAACCCCGGTGGAGGGTGGGGCAGAGGGGCTATGGGTAGGGCCTGATGGCAGGAGTGTGAGGGTGCTGGGGCCCCACAGCACGCTGGAGGGTGCGCTGACCTTGCCAGACACGAGGGTGGAGATGGAGCCGGGGTAGAGATGGAGCCGGGGTGGTGATGGAGCCGGGAGGTACGGTAACCAGCATGTCAGGGGCTGGTTACCTTGTCGGACATGAGGGTAGAGATGGAGCCGGGGTGGAGATGGAGCTAGAGGGGAACTGGCAGGCCAGGGGGCGGTTACCTTGTCAGATATGAGGGTAGAGATGGAGCCGGGGAGCGGTTTCCTTGTCGGACATGAGGGTGGAGATGGAGCCGGAGGGGGCGGTTACCTTGTCGGACATGAGGGTGGAGATGGAGCCGGGATGGAGATGGAGCCGGGCGTGAATGGGCAGGCCAGGGGGCGGTTACCTTGTCGGACATGAGGGTGGAGATGGAGCCGGGATGGAGATGGAGCCGGGCGTGAATTGGCAGGCCAGGGGGCGGTTACCTTGTCAGATATGAGAGTGGAGATGGAGCCGGGGAGCGGTTTCCTTGTCGGACATGAGGGTGCAGATGGAACTGGGGGGGGGGGGGTTACCTTGTCGGACATGAGGGTGGAGATGGAGCAGGGGGGCGGTTACCTTGTCGGACATGAGGGTGGAGATGGAGCCGGGGGGTGGTTACCTTGTCGGACATGAGAGTGGAGATGGAGCGCCCGATCTCGTGGTAGTCCATGTTGGCACTGCTGGGCCCCAGCAGCACGAAGAGGAAGCGGACGGGTATGGGCACCTCCAGCACCGAGTCCAGCTCCACGGCCGCCTGCAGCCGCACGAAGGCCATGGTGGGCTGGTCCAGGAACTCCACGCAGCCTGCGGGGCACAGGCCTGTCAGCCGACACTCGCCTGCAGAAGGGCCTGGCTGCCACATCCAACCCCAGCCCCCATCGGCCTGCGGGCTCGGCACGGTCTCGGCCCTGGGCCCCTCTGCCCAGCCAGTCCCCTCCCCCCCATCGCCCTTACCCACAAGCACCACCGTGGCCTCCGCGTTGTCCGGGATCTTCTCCAGCAGCTTCAGCTCGTGCTTTGACTTCGACCTTGTGATGCCAGCTGGGGGTGCCGAGCTCAGGCTCTCTCGCTGTGGGGCAGGGACAGGGCACACAGGTGAACACCCCGCCGTGGACCAGGAGCCAAGTCACCATGCCAAGGGCCCAGGTGTCCCAGGCAGAGCCCGGACTGGGGACGGGGTAAACAGGGGCAAGAGCTCCTGGGAGAGGGGGGCTCAGGAAGGGGTACAAAGAGCCCGGGGGTGGGTTGGGTCAGACCAAGTCCATCTAGCCCAGTGTCCTGTCTGCCGACAGTGGCCAATGCCAGGTGCCCCAGAGGGAATGAACAGAACAGGGAACCATCAAGTGATTCATCCCATCACCCATTCCCAGCTTCTGGCAAACAGAGTGGGGACACCATCCCTGCCCATCCTGGCTAATAGCCACTGATGTACCTGTCCTCCATGAATTTATCTAGTTCTTTTTTGAACCCTGTTATAGTCTTGGCCTTCATGACATACCCTGGCAAGGAGTTCCATGGGTTGACTGTGCGTTGTGTGAAAAAAATACTTCCTTTTGTTTGTTTTAAACCTTCTGCCCATTAATGTCATTGGGTGACCTCTAGTTCTTGTGTTATGAGAAGAAATAACATTTCCTTATTTACTTTCTCCACACCAGTCATGATTTTATCCCCCCTGTCCTATCCCCCCTTAGTAGTCTCTTTTCTAAACTGAACAGTCCCAGTTTTATTAATCTCTCCTCATATGGAAGATGCTCCAGACCCCTAATCATTTTTGTTGCCCTGTCACGGAGTGTGGGGGAGTCAGGGCCCTGCACCCCACGTCCTGCGATTCCCCAGGACTCTCAGCCAGTAACACAGAAGGTTTATGAGATGACAGGACACAGTCCCAAGCAGGGCTTGTAGGTACAACCAGGGCCCTCAGCCAGGTCCCTCTGGCGGGCAGGGAGCTTAGACCCCAGACTTGGGGTTCCCTGCCTCTTCCCAGCCAGCCCCAAACTGAAACCAAAAACCCTTCCAGCCGGCTCTTCCCCTCCTCTCCCTCTTCTCTTTGTCCAGCTCCCCAGGCAAAGGTGTCGCCTCCCCCCACCCCCCCTCCCGGCTCAGGTGACAGGCTCAGGTACTGTCCCTCACCTAGAGTCACCCCCTGCTCCCCCCCCCCCCGCATGCAGACAGCCCCAGTGAAACTAGACACATTCCCAGCTCAATCTGCCCCACTCCCTACTGCGTCACATGCCCTTTTCTGAACCTTTTCCCGTGCCAATATATCATTTTTTGAGATGGGGCGACCACATCTACACAGAGTATTCAAGATGTGGGGGTACCATGGATTTATATAGAGGCAATAGGATATTTTCTGTCTTCTTATCTATCCCTTTCTTGATGATTCCCAACATTCTGTTTGCTTTCTTGACACCACTGCGCATTGGGTGGATGTTTTCAGAGAACTGTCCACAATGACTCCAAGATCTCTCCCCGGAGTGCTAACAGCTAATTTAGACCCCATCATTATACGTAGAATTGGGATTATGTTTTCCAATGTGCATTGTTTGCATTTATCAACAGTGAATTTAATCTGCCATTTTGTTGCCCAGTCACTCAGTTTTGTGAGATCCTTTGGTAGCTCTTCGCAGTCTGCCTGGGACTTAACTAGCTTGAGTAGTTCTGTAGCCTCTGCGAGCTTAGTGTGCTGACCAGCCCTGCTCCCAGGACAGATCCCTGGGGACCCCACTACTTACCTCTCTCTGCTGTAAAAACTGACCAGGAAAGGAGACAAGGGGCCCCGGGGGAGCGGCTGGGTGGGTCAGGAAGGGGGGCAAGAGGCCTTCGTGGCACTCAGCAAGGGGGGGCAAGAGGCTCAGGAAGGAGGATAAGGGGCCCTGTGGGGATAGGAAGGGGGCACACGGGCACGCAGCACCCAGGCCCCCACTCACCTCCCGCTCCACCTCGACCCTGGCCTCCTGTTCGGCAGCGTGGGTGCCGATGAGGGGCTCGGTGACCGCGGGCTCGCCGCCCTCGCCCACGTGGTTGGCGCTGTGGTGATGCACCAGCAGGGAGCCCAGGCTGCCAGCTGAGATGTTGCGGGGGAAGAAATCCTTCTCGTCGCTCGGGTGGCTGCAGGACGAAGCCAGGGGAAGGGTTTGCCGCCTGCATGCGCCAGGGACTCCAGGCCCCGGCAGGCCATTCTCCGGCCGGCCAGCGCGCAGCACACTGGGACTCAGGGTCTCCCTGGAGCGCCCGCTAGCACTGACCTCACTCTCTCCCACTCCCCCTCCCTTCTCCTCCAAGCCGCTGGGACAAGGCCCTGCTGGGCCCCCGATGTCTGCAGCCTGCTCTCAGAGTGGGGGTGGGGGTGGCTGTGCTCACGGAGCGCACGGCTATCAAAGGGCCTGCACCCACCATCCATGCACAGCCTGGGGCTTTGCCCCAAGTGATGCCCCGAGGATAACGGGCACTCATCATCGGCACAGTCGGGCAGCCCTGGCACCTGGCTCGAGGCCCCGGGGGGTTGGGGGTGTGCGCACGGCTCCCTCCCCCAGAGACCACGCCGGGCCTGGCAGAGAGCAAGCAGCGGCATAGAGCCAGCCTGGGGCAGTTCCCCCTCCAGGCTCGGGCGCGCGGGCAGCTCACCTGTGCTTTAGCAGCAGCGCCCGCAGCACATTGGCGCGGTCCTCGGCCCGGATCTGGTCCGAGATGATCATCTGCTCCACCACCTGGTGTGCCACCCCTGGCAGCGTCTTCTGGTCCAGGTCCAGTAGCACGGCCCCTGGGGACAAAGGCGAGGGCTGAGCAGCTGCCCCGCTCCACCCATCCCCCCGAGCCACAGCTGGACCCAGCCAGGACCTCCCCGACCCTGGCTGCGCCTGCTGCAGCCTCCTGCCCCATGACTGCTCCCTCCCACCTACCATGGGAGAGGGTCTTGCGCAGCTCCAGCAGGCTGCGGAAGCTCAGGGAGGCCACATGGGGCTTCCCCCAGCGATCGGTCTCCTCCTCCACATCCTCCTCAAACTTGATCCAGCGCGCCGTCTCCTTCCACTGCAGCTCCTGGTTCTTGTCCACCACCAGCTCGTTCAGCTCCACGAAGACCTGCCGGGGCAGGGGCAGGGGCCGCAGGGTTCAGGAGGTGGGGCTGGGGTCCCCTTAGAGGGCTACCAGACCCTGTGCCCCTGGTGCCTGTCCCCTAGCTCCTGCCCCCAATCTCTCCAGCCCCGCCATGGACCCCAGCCCCCATGGTGCCCAGCCCACAGCCCCTGCTCCCCCATGGACCACATCCCCTAGACCCTGACCCCCAGAACCCCCTTCCCCTGACCCCCATGGCACTCCCCAGCCCCTGTCCCCCCATGCATCCCAGCCCCCTGCCCCTGTAACCCCGATCCCCTGCCCCCATGGCACCCATCCCCCCATGACCTCCATCTCTTGCTCCCCATAGCCCCCCATCCCCTGCCCCCTGTAGAATCATAGAATATCAGGGTTAGAAGGGACCTCAGGAGGCATCTAGTCCAACCCCTGCTCAAAGCAGGACCAACACCAACTAAATCATCTCAGCCAGGGCTTTGTCAAGCCGGACCTTAAAAACCTCTAAGGAAGGAGATTCCACCACCTCCCTAGGGAACCCATTCCAGTGCTTCACCACCTTCCTAGTGAAATAGTGTTTCCTTATATCCAGCCTAAACCTCCCCCACTGCAACTTGAGACCATTGCTCCTTGTTCTGTCATCTGCCACCACTGAGAACAGACAAGCTCCATCTGCTTTGGAATCCCGCTTCAGGTAGCTGAAGGCTGCTATCAAATCCCCCCTCACTCTTCTCTTCTGCAGACTAAATAAGCCCAGTTCCCTCACCGTCTCCTCCTAAGTCATGTGCCCCAACCCCCTAATCTTTTTTGTTGCCCTCCGCTGGACTCTTTCCAATTTGTCCACATCTGTAGTGGGGGGACCAAAACTGGACACGATACTTCAGATGTTGCCTCACCAATGCCGAATAGAGGGGAATAATCACTTCCCACGACCTGCTGGCAATGCCCCTACTTATACAGCCCAAAATGCCATTAGCCTTCTTGGCAACAAGGGCACCCTGTTGATTCATATCCAGCTTCTCGTCCACTCTAACCCCCAGGTCCTTTTCTGCAGAACTGCTGCCTAGCCACTCGGTCCCTAGTCTGTAGCGGTGCCTGGGATTCTTCTGTCCTAAGTGCAGGACTCTGCACTTGTCCTTGTTGAACCTCATCAGGTTTCTTTTGGCCCAATCCTCCAATTTGTCTAGGTCACTCGGGACCCTATCCCTACCCTCCAGCGTATCTACCTGTCCCACCAGCTTAATGTCACCCACGAACTTGCTGAGGGTGCAATTCTTCCCATCATCCAGAACATTAATGAAAATGTTGAACAAAACTGGCCTTAGGACCAACCCCTGGGGACTCCGCTTGATACCAGCTGCCAACTAGACATGGAGCCATTGATCACTACCCGTCCCCATCTTCTGCCCCCCATAGCCCGTAGCCCTCCATCCCCTGCCTCCCATACCTCATATATCCCTCCATCCCATCCCCTGCCCCTCATGCCCTGGAGCCCCCAATCCCCTGCCCCCACCCCTGTAGCCCCCAATCCCCTGCCCCTCACCCCCTGTGGCCCCCATCCCCTGCCGCTCATACCTCATATAGCCCTCCATCCCATCCCCTGCCCCCCACACCCTGTAGCCCCCATCCCCTGCCCCACGGCCCCACCTCAGTCACCTCGTGTGGCTGCCGGTTGTGTTTCCTGAGCCGGGCGCTCGGCTCTGTGTGGTCTTTGCTGACGTGCACGACTTGGCCCTTGGCGCCCTTGCGGACCAAGTGCCGTCGGACCCCAGGCACGTCCTCGAACCTGTGGCCTGCAGGGAGACGGGCAGTGGCCCTGAGCCTGGCGTGGGGGAAGCTGGAGGCATTTCTCAGCCACAGCTTCTCCTCCTGCTGGCGCAGGCAAGGGAGCCGCTGGTCGCCGCCCGCTGGCAGGAGGGGCAGGTGGGATCACACACCGGCCCCCGCTGTCCAGCTGGCCCCAGGCCCACCTCCTGCAGGGGAAATGCAGCTGAGCTGCCCAGCGGCTCCCCCAGGCCACGGTGCTGAGGGAGCCTGTCTGGGGCTGTGCCGCTTAAGAATGATGGGGGACCTCTGTACAGGGGGGCAGCGAGTTTCCCAGGCCCAGCACAGGGGATCCACCAGGGAGGCTCACTCAGAGTAGGGGTGCATCAGGCTGTGGGGCCCCCCATGGAGCCTGCTGGCCCCTTCACTCTAGGTCCCCAGGGTACGGGTGACATGCAGCCTGTGGGTAGCCCCCCCAGACTGGCTTGGTGACTTGGCTCCACTGACTGAATTCCCCTCACGCTCACGTGCCCGTCCCACACCAGCTCCCCTCTGTGCCAGGGGCTGAACACACCCAGCCCAGAGATAGTGTGACAGAGCAGGGAGCCGGGTGGATCTGACCTGGGAATGTCGCAGGGGGGTTACATTGGGGATGGAGAACTTCCCTGGAAGGAAGCTCCCTGAGCAGTAACCTGAGCCAGGAGGGGTCTTGGGAGAAGTGACACCTTCTGCCGGGGAGACTGAACAAAGGGGAGGAGGAGCTGGGGGAGGAGGAGAGAGCTGCCGGAGGAGGTTTTGGTTTCAGTCTTGGGCAGGGAACCCCAGGCTGGGGTCTAAGCTCCCTGACCCCTCAGAAGGACTTGATTGAGGGGTCCTGGTTGTACCTACACACTCTGCTTGGGACTGTGTTCCTGTCATCTAATAAACCTTCTGTTTTACTGGCTGGCTGAGAGTCCCGGTGAATCTCAGGAAAAGGGGTGCAGGGCCTGACTCCCCACACTCCATGACAGACAGTCCCTGCGCCATCCGCACAGACCAGCTCAGGGCCGTGCCCCCGGCCCTCGCCCCCTTCTCCCTGGCCAGGGCCTGGGGCACTCACTCTTCATGTAGTCCAGGTCAGCCGAGGCCAGCGTCTGGGCCTCTGATTCATCCGTGGGCACCTTCTGGTACTGGGCCTGCTCCACCCCCGTCATGCTGCCGATGCGCCGCCTCTCGTTCAGGTTGTAGCTCCGGTGCCCTGGCTGAGACTTGGGAATGGGGCGGCCTGGGCAGCTGGGCTCATCTGCACTGGGCCCGTCAGGCCCACGCTCCTCCTCGGCCCTGGGGCTGGAACATACACCTGCCTCAGAGCTGGGGTCCCGGGCTGGGCCCTGCCTCCAGCCCTGTGGGGCAGAGCCCAGCCCCACTGCAAATTGCAGAGGAGCCCTGGAGTCCCAGCGCCCAGGCACCCCTGTGCCAAGACCCCTGCCACTCCACGCAACCAGTCCCCACATGCTCACTCACCCAGTCCCCTTGGGGTCCGTAGCTGCAGCCCCCCCCAGCTCCATGGGGGAGCTTGGCAGAGACGTTGGGGCCGTGGGCTCCTCTGGGCAGCGCTCAGCAGCCTCGTCCTCCTGCAAGAAGAACTGAGAAGGGACACGGCTTGGGGCACCGGCAGCAGCAGGGCCTGGGGACCCTGCCCTCTGGTCCCAGCCCTGGCAGCCAGAGCCACCACTCTGGGCCACTCACTGCTGCTCTGCCTCCAGCGCCCCTCGCTGCTCCAGCTGACCCCTCCAGCACCTGGGACGGCCCCAGCCTCCTGCTCCCTGCTGCGCCCCCAGTCCTGTACCTGGATCCCCCCGGGCAGCTCCTCGGCCGACCGCTCTGGCTCTGTGTCGCAGGTTTCATCCTCATCCTCCTCTGCCTCCTCGATGGTGGGGGTCTCTCCTGGAACGGACGCCCGGCGCCGCTTCTTCTTGCCCTTCTGCCCCCCCTTCTTCCTGCGGGCGTCAGGGGGCAGGTGTGTGGAGAGGGGGTGGTGGATGTGGTGGGACGACTGGCGGTGATCTGGGAGGAACAGTAGGTGTGGGCATGGGCACCAAGCTGGGGCCAGACCCTGTGTGACGAACTCGGACTGTTCTTAATGTTTTCTCCGAATACTGTGTGGGTGCCTCAGTGTCCCCTCTGCAGTTCTTAGGTATCTAGGTGGTGGGATAAGGGTGTGTGGTTGCTGCAGAGCAAAGGCCAGTGCACCTAAATGCCTGGCACTCTGTCTCCTAGCAACTGATGGTTCACTGCCCCCCAGAATGGACCCGGCCGAGGGGTCCGGTTCTCTGTATCTACAAGCTCTGTTTTAGACCCTGTTCCTGTCATCGAATAAACCTCTGTGTTACTGGCTGGCTGAGAGTCACGTCTGACTGCAAAGTGGGGGGGCAGGACCCTCTGGCTTCCCCAGGACCCCACTGGGGCGACTCGCTGTGGGAAGCGCACGGAGGGGCAGAGGATGCTGAATGCTCCAAGGAGAGACCCAGGAGGTGAAGCCGTGTGAGCTTCTTGCCCTGGAGACAGTCTGCTCCGAGGGAGAGGAGGCTCCCCAAAGTCCTGACTGGCTTGGTGGGGAGCAGTTCCAGAGCATCGCCCGGGGACTCCGTGACACCTGCCCGCCTCCCCTGCCCCCCATCGTCCCCGTGCTGCCCCCACCGCGTTGCCCTGTGACTGCGGGCGCTGCCTGGCCAGGCCAGAGCATCTCCTCACAGGTGTCCAGGAGCCAACGAACCAGCCTGGTGCCGCCCCACGGGCCCTGCCCCCACTCACACTCAAAATCCTCCTCGCCGTAGCTGCGGCCGGCCTCCTCCCCGTTGCGCGGGTGCGAGTCGTGCAGGATCACCTCGAAGCGCTCCACCCCCAGCGTCTTGTTCAGGTCCGTCTCCTCCTCCTCCACCGCCGCGGGTGAGCCGGGGCCCAGGGCGTCCGCCTCCGGCTGAGGAAACACAGGACAGAGGGGAGCCCCAGCTCAGCGCCGCAGCCCCAATGCCCCGCCACAAGCACCCCCAGCCTTCCTGGGGCCAGCACCCCCCGCCGAGCCCCCACCCCATCCCTACAGCCCAGCGCCCCTGCCAAGCACCCCGCCGAGCCCCCACCAGGCTCCCTGCGGCCCAGCACCCACCCGCTGAGCCCCCGCCCCCCTCCCTGCAGCCCCCCGCTGAGCCCCCATCCAGCTCCCTGCGGCCCAGCACCCCCCCGAGTCGCACCCACCCGCTGAGCCCCCGCCCCCCTCCCTGCAGCCCCCCGCTGAGCCCCCGCCCCCCTCCCTGCAGCCCCCCGCTGAGCCCCCATCCAGCTCCCTGCGGCCCAGCACCCCCCCCGAGTCCCCCCCGCAGCCCAGTGCCCCCTGCCGAGCCCCCGCTGAGATCCCCTCGCAGCCCAGTGCCCCCTGCCGAGCCTCCACCCCACTCCCTGCGGCCCAGCACCCCCCCCGCTGAGTCCCCCCCGCAGCCCAGCGCCCTCTGCCGAGCCCTCAACCCATCCTTGCAGCCCAGCGCCCCCTGCTGAGCCCCGCTGAGATACCCTCGCAGCCCAGTGCCCCTGCCGAGCCCCCACCCCACTCCCTGCAGCCCCCCGCTGAGCCCCCATCCAGCTCCCTGCGGCCCAACACCCCCCCGCTGAGTCCCCCTCGCAGCCCAGTGCCCCCTGCCGAGCCCCCGCTGAGATCCCCTCGCAGCCCAGTGCCCCCTGCCGAGCCCCCACCCCACTCCCTGTGGCCCAGCACCCCCCCGCTGAGCCTCCCTGCAGCCCAGCGCCCTCTGCCGAGCCCCCACCCTTCTCCCTGCAGCCCTGCGCCCCCCACCGAGTCCCCCCCACCCCTCGCAGCCCAGCGGCCCTAGCACGGCACTGGGGCATTGGGGCCAGCACTGCCGAGTCGGTGCCCGTCCAGCACTGTGTCCCCTGGCTGCCCTGGTGGGTTCCCCTCCCACGTACCCGCTGGCCAGCTCCTGCCCTGCCAGGGCCCCGAGGGGCTAACACCGATGCCGGGCAGGTCACGTGCTCCACACAGCCGGCTCTGGGGGTCCTGTGGGGCTGGCTGCAGCATGCTCCCCACTCGGGCCACCCTACTGGGGCAGCAACCCCCGCCAGCAACCGAACCCCACACGTCTCGTCTTCCCCTCGCCAGCAACCGAGCCCCACACGTCTCGTCCCCCCGCTTCCCGCGACTGAGTCCCACACGTCTCATATCCCCCTCTCCCCACGACCGAGCCCCACACGTCTCGTCTCCCCCTCCAGCAACCGAGCCCCACATGTCTCGTCTCCCCTCTCCCCGCAACCAAGCCCCACACATCTCGTCTCCCCCTCCAGCAACCGAGCCCCACACATTTTCTCTCCCCCCCCGCCAGCGACTGAGCCCCACACGTCTCGTATCCCCTCTCCCCACGACCACGCCCCACACATCTCATCTCCCTCCTCCCCGGCAACCGAGCCCCACAGTCTCGTCTCCCTCTCGGCCCCCCCCGGCGACCGAGCCTCACACGTCTCCTCTCCTCTCCCCTCCAGCCCCACACCCTCCAGGGACGGAGCCCCGTGTCTCAGCTTTCCTCCAACCCCCGCAGTGATGGAGCCCTGTGTCTCCCCCCCACATGATGGAGCCCTGCGTCTCCCCCCGCCACAATGGAGCCCTGAGTCTCCCCCCACACATGATGGAGCCCTGAGTCTCCCCCCACACACGATGGAGCCCTGCATCTCCCCCCCCACATGATGGAGCCCTACATCTCCCCCGGCCACGATGGAGCTCTGCGTCTCCCCCCCCGCACGATGGAGCCCTGTGTCTCCCCCCCCCCCACGATGGAGCCCTACATCTCCCCCGGCCACGATGGAGCCCTGCGTCTCCCCCCCCCACGATGGAGCCCTGCATCTCCCCCCCGCACGATGGAGCCCTGCGTCTCCCCCCCCCCACGATGGAGCCCTGCGTCTCCCCCCCGCACGATGGAGCCCTGCGTCTCCCCCCCCCACGATGGAGCCCTGCGTCTCCCCCCCGCACGATGGAGCCCTGTGTCTCCTCTCCCCTCCCCATGCCAGAGCTCAGCCTGTCCCTCACGCAGAGGGAGAGCAGCCCGAGCGAGGTGCGGTGTCTGCTCCCCACGCTGTGCCGGGGGGCCCTGCCCCTCTCCTACCTGAGCCATGGGGGGGTCGGCAGGCAGCGTGGGGACAGGGCCAAGCTGCTGCTGCTCCCTGCACCCCGCTCCAGCCCCGCCAGCCAGGCAGCCGGCGCGGAGCTTTATGGGGCTCTGCCGACCCGGGAAGGTCGCGGCCGCGGGAAGGACGGGAGCAGCGGGAGGTGACAGGCGGCTCCTTCTCTCGGTGCCACTCCAAATATTGACGGAGGCTCCCCGCGTCAGGGCCGCCGGCCGCCAGCTCCGGCACATGCCTGAAGGTGCCCTCTGCGTGGGAGCGGCTCTCCCCAGCTCGTCCGAGCATCTCCGGGTGAGTCCCACGCCTGTGCCGTGGGGCAGGGCAGGGGCCCCAGAGCCCTCACCCCATTGGGCCCCCCTTCTCCCAGGGATGCTGTGCTGGGGAGCAGGCTCCCCCTTCTCCCGAGGCCTGGCATGGGCACTAGCCAAGCCAGGAGCAGCCTCTGGGTCCTGACCCCCACCCCCCGACCTTGGACGGAGCATGTTCCCCGGGACATGGCCCTTCCCAAAGCGGGGGGCACAGGGGGGCTGCCTGGGGGCTGTGGGAGGAAGGCAGTGCCCCCTGCCTGGCACAACTGCCCCCAGCCTGCCAGTGCTGCCCCTCCGTCATTGTCACCGCGAGGGCCTGATGTGCAGCCCCTCCCACTTCCTCACCCTGCCGTGACCCCACATGGACCCCCTCCATCCTCGCCATCCCCAACCCAGCCCCACCGTGTCCCCAGACCTCCCCAGCCCACCCCACTGCGACCCCCGACACCCCACACAACACCAACCTCGGCACCACGACACCGACCTCCCCATCCCACACCTGCCGTGACCCCAGAGCTCCCCGCCCCACCCCACTGAGACCCCTGACATCCCTGCCCAACCCCCACACGACACCGACCTCCCCATCCCACCCCACTGCGACCCCGACATCCCTGCCCAACCCCCGCCCGACACCAACCTCCGCACCACGACACCGACCTCCCCAGCCCACTCCACTGTGACCCCCGACACCCCACACAACACCAACCTCGGCACCACGACACCGACCTTCCCATCCCACACCTGCCGTGACCCCAGAGCTGCCCCCCCCCCCCCCACTGAGACCCCTGACATCCCTGCCCAACCCCCACACGACACCGACCTCCCCATCCCACCCCACTGCGACCCCGACATCCCTGCCCAACCCCCGCTCGACACCAACCTCCGCACCACGACACCGACCTCCCCAGCCCACTCCACTGTGACCCCCGACACCCCACACAACACCAACCTCGGCACCACGACACCGACCTTCCCATCCCACACCTGCCGTGACCCCAGAGCTCCCCGCCCCACCCCACTGAGACCCCTGACATCCCTGCCCAACCCCCACACGACACCGACCTCCCCATCCCACCCCACTGCGAGCCCCGACATCCTGCCCAACCCCCGCACGACACCGACCTCCCCATCCACCCCACCGTGTCCCCAGACCTCCCCGCCCCACCCCACTGCGATCCCCGACATCCCTGCCCAACCCCCGCACGACATCAACCTCCGCACCACGACACCGACCTCCCCATCCCACCCCACTGCGACCCCCGACCTCCCCGCCCCACCCCACTGCGACCCCCGACATCCCTGCCCTACCCCCGCACGACACCAACCTCCGCACCATGACACCGACCTCCCCATCCCACCCAACTGCGACCCCCGACCTCCCCGCCCCACCCCCGCATGACACCAATCTCCCCAGCCCACCCCACTGCGACCCCCGACATCCCCACACAACACCAACCTCGGCACCACGACACCGAACCTTCCCATCCCACCCTGCCGTGACCCCAGAGCTCCCCGTCCCACCCCACTGAGACCCCTGACATCCCTGCCCAACCCCCACACGACACCGACCTCCCCATCCCACCCCACTGCGAGCCCCGACATCCCTGCCCAACCCCCGCACGACACCGAACTCCCCATCCACCCCACCGTGTCCCCAGACCTCCCCGCCCCACCCCACTGCGATCCCCGACATCCCTGCCCAACCCCCGCACGACATCAACCTCCGCACCACGACACCGACCTCCCCATCCCACCCCACTGCGACCCCCGACCTCCCCGCCCCACCCCACTGCGACCCCGACATCCCTGCCCAACCCCCGCACGACACCAACCTCCGCACCATGACACCGACCTCCCCATCCCACCCAACTGCGACCCCCGACCTCCCCGCCCCACCCCCGCATGACACCAATCTCCCCAGCCCACCCCACTGCGACCCCCGACACCCCACACAACACCAACCTCGGCACCACGACACCGACCTTCCCATCCCACACCTGCCGTGACCCCAGAGCTCCCCGTCCCACCCCACTGAGACCCCTGACATCCCTGCCCAACCCCCACACGACACCGACCTCCCCATCCCACCCCACTGCGACCCCGACATCCCTGCCCAACCCCCGCCCGACACCAACCTCCGCACCACGACACCGACCTCCCCGCCCACCCCACTGCGACCCCGACATCCCTGCCCAACCCCCGCCCGACACCAACCTCCGCACCACGACACCGACCTCCCCAGCCCACTCCACTGTGACCCCCGACACCCCACACAACACCAACCTCCGCACCACGACACCGACCTCCCCATCCCACACCTGCCGTGACCCCAGAGCTCCCCGCCCCACCCCACTGAGACCCCTGACATCCCTGCCCAACCCCCACACGACACCGACCTCCCCATCCCACCCCACTGCGAGCCCCGACATCCCTGCCCAACGCCCACACGACACCGACCTCCCCATCCACCCCACCGTGTCCCCAGACCTCCCCGCCCCACCCCACTGCGATCCCCGACATCCCTGCCCAACCCCCGCACGACATCAACCTCCGCACCACGACACCGACCTCCCCATCCCACCCCACTGCGACCCCCGACCTCCCCGCCCCACCCCCGCACGACACCAACCTCCGCACCATGACACCGACCTCCCCATCCCACCCCACTGCGACCCCCGACCTCCCCGCCCCACCCCCGCATGACACCAATCTCCCCATCCCACCCCACTGCGACCCCCGACATCCCTGCCCAACCCCCGCACGACACCAACCTCTGCACCACGACATCGACCTCCCCCTCCCACCCCACTGCGACCCCCGACCTCCCCGCCCCACCCCCGCATGACACCAACCTCCCCATCCCACCCCACTGCGACCCCTGACATCCCTGCCCAACCCCCGCACGACACCAACCTCTGCACCACGACACCGACCTCCCCATCCCACCCCGCTGCGACCCCCCGACCTCCGCGCCCCACCCCACTGCGACCCCCAACATCCCTGCCCAACCAACGCATGACACCAACCTCCAGCACCACAACACCGACCTCCCCATCCCACCCCACTGCGACCCTGACCTCCCCATCCCACCCCACTGCGACCCCCGACATCCCTGCCCAACCCACGCACGACACCAACCTCCGCACCACGACACCGACCTCCCCATCCCACCCCTCTGCGACCCCCGACATCCCTGCCCAACCCCCGCACGACACCAACCTCTGCACCACGACACCGACCTCCCCATCCCACCCCACTGCGACCCCCAACATCCCTGCCCAACCCCTGCATGACACCAACCTCCGCACCACGACACCGACCTCCCCATCCCACCCCCTCCGTGACCCCCGACATCCCTGCCCCACCCCACTGCGACCCCTGACATCCCTGCCCAACCCCCGCACGACACCAACCTCCGCACCACGACACCAACCTCCCCATCCCACCCCTTTGCGACCCCCGACATCCCTGCCCAACCCCACTGCGACCCCGACATCCCTGCCCAACCCCCGCACGACACCAACCTCTGCACCACGACACCGACCTCCCCATCCCACCCCACTGCGACCCCCGACCTCCCCGCCCCGCCCCACTGCGACCCCCGACATCCCTGCCCAACCTCCGCATGACACCAACCTGCGCACCACGACACCGACCTCCCCATCCCACCCAACTGCGACCCCCGACCTCCCCGCCCAACCCCCGCATGACACCAACCTCCGCACGACACCGACCTCCCATCCCACCCCCTCCGTGACCCCCGACATCCCTGCCCCACCCCACTGCGACCCCTGACATCCCTGCCCAACCCCCGCACGACACCAACCTCCGCACCACGACACCGACCTCCCCATCCCACCCCACTGCGACCCCCGACATCCCTGTCCAACCCCCGCATGACACCAACCTCTGCACGACACCGACCTCCCCATCCCACCCCACTGTGACCCCCGACCTCCCCGCCCCACCCCCGCATGACACCAACCTCGGCACCACGACACCGACCTCCCCATCCCACACCTGCCGTGACCCCAGAGCTCCCCGCCCCACCCCACTGAGACCCCTGACATCCCTGCCCAACCCCCACACGACACCGACCTCCCCATCCCACCCCACTGCGACCCCGACATCCCTGCCCAACCCCCGCCCGACACCAACCTCCGCACCACGACACCGACCTCCCCAGCCCACTCCACTGTGACCCCCGACACCCCACACAACACCAACCTCGGCACCACGACACCGACCTCCCATCCCACACCTGCCGTGACCCCAGAGCTCCCCGCCCCACCCCACTGAGACCCCTGACATCCCTGCCCAACCCCCACACGACACCGACCTCCCCATCCCACCCCACTGCGACCCCGACATCCCTGCCCACCCCCGCTCGACACCAACCTCCGCACCACGACACCGACCTCCCAGCCCACTCCACTGTGACCCCCGACACCCCACACAACACCAACCTCGGCACCACGACACCGACCTTCCCATCCCACACCTGCCGTGACCCCAGAGCTCCCCGCCCCACCCCACTGAGACCCCTGACATCCCTGCCCAACCCCCACACGACACCGACCTCCCCATCCACCCCACCGTGTCCCCAGACCTCCCCGCCCCACCCCACTGCGATCCCCGACATCCCTGCCCAACCCCCGCACGACATCAACCTCCGCACCACGACACCGACCTCCCCATCCCCACCCCACTGCGACCCCCGACCTCCCCGCCCCACCCCACTGCGACCCCCGACATCCCTGCCCTACCCCCGCACGACACCAACCTCCGCACCATGACACCGACCTCCCCATCCCACCCAACTGCGACCCCCGACCTCCCCGCCCCACCCCCGCATGACACCAATCTCCCCAGCCCACCCCACTGCGACCCCCGACACCCCACACAACACCAACCTCGGCACCACGACACCGACCTTCCCATCCCACACCTGCCGTGACCCCAGAGCTCCCCGTCCCACCCCACTGAGACCCCTGACATCCCTGCCCAACCCCCACACGACACCGACCTCCCCATCCCACCCCACTGCGAGCCCCGACATCCCTGCCCAACCCCCGCACGACACCGAACTCCCCATCCACCCCACCGTGTCCCCCAGACCTCCCCCGCCCCACCCCACTGCGATCCCCGACATCCCTGCCCAACCCCCGCACGACATCAACCTCCGCACCACGACACCGACCTCCCCATCCCACCCCACTGCGACCCCCGACCTCCCCGCCCCACCCCACTGCGACCCCCGACATCCCTGCCCTACCCCCGCACGACACCAACCTCCGCACCATGACACCGACCTCCCCATCCCACCCAACTGCGACCCCCGACCTCCCCGCCCCACCCCCGCATGACACCAATCTCCCCAGCCCACCCCACTGCGACCCCCGACACCCCACACAACACCAACCTCGGCACCACGACACCGACCTTCCCATCCCACACCTGCCGTGACCCCAGAGCTCCCCGTCCCACCCCACTGAGACCCCTGACAATCCCTGCCCAACCCCCACACGACACCGACCTCCCCATCCCACCCCACTGCGACCCCGACATCCCTGCCCAACCCCCGCCCGACACCAACCTCCGCACCACGACACCGACCTCCCCAGCCCACCCCACTGCGACCCCGACATCCCTGCCCAACCCCCGCCCGACACCAACCTCCGCACCACGACACCGACCTCCCCAGCCCACTCCACTGTGACCCCCGACACCCCACACAACACCAACCTCCGCACCACGACACCGACCTCCCCATCCCACACCTGCCGTGACCCCAGAGCTCCCCGCCCCACCCCACTGAGACCCCTGACATCCCTGCCCAACCCCCACACGACACCGACCTCCCCATCCCACCCCACTGCGAGCCCCGACATCCCTGCCCAACGCCCACACGACACCGACCTCCCCATCCACCCCACCGTGTCCCCAGACCTCCCCGCCCCACCCCACTGCGATCCCCGACATCCCTGCCCAACCCCCGCACGACATCAACCTCCGCACCACGACACCGACCTCCCCATCCCACCCCACTGCGACCCCCGACCTCCCCGCCCCACCCCCGCACGACACCAACCTCCGCACCATGACACCGACCTCCCCATCCCACCCCACTGCGACCCCCGACCTCCCCGCCCCACCCCCGCATGACACCAATCTCCCCATCCCACCCCACTGCGACCCCCGACATCCCTGCCCAACCCCCGCACGACACCAACCTCTGCACCACGACATCGACCTCCCCCTCCCACCCCACTGCGACCCCCGACCTCCCCGCCCCACCCCGCATGACACCAACCTCCCCATCCCACCCCACTGCGACCCCTGACATCCCTGCCCAACCCCCGCACGACACCAACCTCTGCACCACGACACCGACCTCCCCCTCCCACCCCGCTGCGACCCCCGACCTCCGCGCCCCACCCCACTGCGACCCCCAACATCCCTGCCCAACCAACGCATGACACCAACCTCCAGCACCACAACACCGACCTCCCCATCCCACCCCACTGCGACCCTGACCTCCCCATCCCACCCCACTGCGACCCCCGACATCCCTGCCCAACCCACGCACGACACCAACCTCCGCACCACGACACCGACCTCCCCATCCCACCCCTCTGCGACCCCCGACATCCCTGCCCAACCCCCGCACGACACCAACCTCTGCACCACGACACCGACCTCCCCATCCCACCCCACTGCGACCCCCAACATCCCTGCCCAACCCCTGCATGACACCAACCTCCGCACCACGACACCGACCTCCCCATCCCACCCCCTCCGTGACCCCCCGACATCCCTGCCCCACCCCACTGCGACCCCTGACATCCCTGCCCAACCCCCGCACGACACCAACCTCCGCACCACGACACCAACCTCCCCATCCCACCCCTTTGCGACCCCCGACATCCCTGCCCAACCCCACTGCGACCCCGACATCCCTGCCCAACCCCCGCACGACACCAACCTCTGCACCACGACACCGACCTCCCCATCCCACCCCACTGCGACCCCCGACCTCCCCGCCCCGCCCCACTGCGACCCCCGACATCCCTGCCCAACCTCCGCATGACACCAACCTGCGCACCACGACACCGACCTCCCCATCCCACCCAACTGCGACCCCCGACCTCCCCGCCCAACCCCCGCATGACACCAACCTCCGCACGACACCGACCTCCCCATCCCACCCCCTCCGTGACCCCCGACATCCCTGCCCCACCCCACTGCGACCCCTGACATCCCTGCCCAACCCCCGCACGACACCAACCTCCGCACCACGACACCGACCTCCCCATCCCACCCCACTGCGACCCCCGACATCCCTGTCCAACCCCCGCATGACACCAACCTCTGCACGACACCGACCTCCCCATCCCACCCCACTGTGACCCCCGACCTCCCCGCCCCACCCCCGCATGACACCAGCCTCCGCACCACGACACCGACCTCCCCATCCCACACCTGCCATGACCCCCGACCTCCCTGCCCCACCCCCCTGAGACCCCCAACATCTCTGCCCAACCCCTTCCGTGTCCTCCAACCTCCCCATCTGGTCCTCACCATGTTCCCTAATGACCCCACCCCACTGCCTGCCCCACAGTCTCACTGCCCAGCCCAGCCCCCAGCCCCACTGCCTGCCCCACATCCTCACTGCCCTGCCCACCCCACTGCCTGCCCCACATCATCATTGCCCACCCCACTCCTCTACCACTCATCCTCACTGCCCAACCCACGCCACTGCCTACCCCACATTCTCACTGCCCAACCCAGCCCCCAGCTCCACTGGCTGCCCCACATCCTCACTGTCCAGCCCACCTCATTGCTCGGCCCCACCTCCTCACTGCCCATATCCTCACTGCCCTGCCCACCCCACTGCCTGCCCCACATCCTCACTGCTTTGCCCACCCCACTGTCTGCCCCACATCCTCACTGCGCTGCCCAGCGCCCAGCCCCACTGCCTGCCCAACATCCTCACTGCCCAGCTCAGCCCCCAGCCCCACTGCCTGCCCCACAACCTCACTGTCTAGCCCACCCCACTGTCTTCCCCAGATCCTCACTGTGCTGCCCACTCCACTGCCTTCCCCACATCCTCACTGCCCAGCCCAGCCCCTAGACCCACTGCCTACCCCACATCCTCACTATCCTGCCTACCCCACTGCCTGCCCCACATCCTCACTGTCCAGCCCACCTCACTGCTCGGCCCCACTTTCTCACTGTCCAGCCCACCCCACTGCCTGCCCCACATCCTCTCTGCTCTGCCCACCCCACTGCCTGCCCCACATCCTCACTGCGCTGCCCAGACCCCAGCCCCTCTGCCTGCCCAACAACCTCACTGCCCAGCCCAGCCCCCAGCCCCACTGCCTGCCCCACACCCTCACTGCCCCATATCCTCCCCTGCTGTCCCACCTCTCTTCATTGCCCCACATCCCAGCCCCTCCCCCATGCCTTCCCTGTCTCACTGCCCCATTCATTAGCCCAGCCGCCCAGGCCAAAGCAGCCCCCAGCCAGCATAGCCCTAGAGCCCCCAGTGCTGGGGGGCTGGACATGCCTTGCGCTGCTGCCTCTGGCTGGTCTCTGTGGCCCAGCCCCACAGCCCAGTGTGTGCCAGGAGCTGCAGGAGGCAGCCACCAGGCACGGCAGCTCCTCTCCCGGGCCCAGGCGTGTCCTACCTGGCACCCCAGCAGAAAGTCCATGGCAGCAGGAGCCGCCCAGAGGAGGCCGGAGGGGCAGGAGGGAGCGTGGCAGGCCCCAACCCGCATCACGTGCCAGCTGTTGCCTCGGCAATGGGGAGCTGGCCCAATGGCCCAGGCCCGGTGCCCAGTGACTGGGCTCCCAATGTGAATCATTAACTTGCTACCTGCAGACGCGCCGAGGAGATAACCCGGCAACCAGCTTCCGTGCGGGACAGGCGCCCAGGGGCAGCAGGGCTCGGGCACGGTGAGCGACAGAGCCACGAGCCAGAGCGGGGCCCCATCAACACTGGGGGGGGCTTCAGGCCAATGCTGAACCAAGGTCCCCGCCGCCCAGAGGCCCAGGTGCTGCTGTGGTGAGTTGGTTGCAATGGAGAACTGAACCAGCAGCTTGGGGAGCCAAAGGGCTCTGCCTTCAAGGAGGCTCAAGAGATATGTGGGGCAGCTGCGAGGCCACACATCAGCCTGGGGGAAAGGCCAATGGCCACACAAACCCACCCCGCAGCACAGAGCTGGGCCCCACAGAATGGGGGGAGGGGAGCCCCACACACCCAGCCATGCAACACAGTGGGAGCTGTGACCAAGTGGGAATATTTGATAATATTTTTATGAAGGCTGTTTGTGCCTCAGTTTCCCCATAAGTTGCCTTGTTGCCCTGGGGCAGGAGGGGCCCGTCTGCTCTCAGGGCCGGCTGAGACACAGGCACGGGTGTCCCCTGGCTGGGCCTGGTTCCCAGCTCAGTGCAGCATGAGACAACGGGAAATCCAATCGCCTGGACATGGACACCCAGCAACCCATGCCCCCAAGGCTGAACAAGGCTCCCCGGCGGGAGAACATAGGGATGGGGGCGGGGGGTTACATAGGGGTCACGGGAAGCAGTCAGGGCTCTCACCTGGACTCTGACCAAGGAGGCCGCACAGACAGACGGACGGAGCCGGACCCGAGGGTTCCCCACAGCCAGGCTGGGCTCGGGGCTGGCCAGGACGGACCCTGCTTCACCCTTCACTGCCCCGGGCTGCCCAACGGGCCCCTAGGCCGGGCGCCAGCTAACGAGTGAACCCGGCTGTGCCTACGCTGGGAGTGGCCCTGCTGGGGCTGGGTGAGGGGCCCTGATCCCTGAGAGCGGCCGAGTCTCCCTCAGGGGCTGTCTCGGGGGACTTGCTGCCTGGAGCTCACGGGGGGATGGGTTCAGGTCCAGAGGGCCAGTCTAGGGAGTGATGAGGCCGCGTGGCTCACCCTGGAGGCAGAACAGGACCCCCAGGGGGCTGGGCCAGTGAAGGGGCCTCCCAGAGACCATCCCAAAGCTGGGGGTGCAGCCCTGAGCCTGTGGGTTCATGAGAGGAGCCCTCTCTGGGGCTGATCCTCACCCCTCCGCAGGGCATGGGGTGACCCCAGGGCTGAGCTTGCTGGGCCCAGTCCCCAGTAAAACACTGGACGGCAGCTGCTCACGTGACGGGCAGTGCCGAGCCTCTCAGCACCGCTCCAGGAGCCTCCGACTCTTCACACGTGCCCTACGGCTCGGCCACTGGCTCTGCCCTGTGGTCCGGGGGCAGCTCCAGCTACTTACACTCTCGAAGGCAGAGGAGACGATGTGGTGAATCCTGGAGGAAACCTGGCAGCGGCTCATGGTGCAGGCCGAGTGGCCGGTGCCCGGGCCCGTTAACCCTTCTCTTTCTCACTCGGGCTCAGAATGAAATGTGGGGGCAGCATCACCTGGGCAGAGGAGAGAGCAGAAGGGGGGCCTGTGTCACCTACAGCCATGCCAGCCTGGGCCTTGGCATGGCTTCCCCTCCCCTCGGTGTCACTCTCACCCCTGTGACTCCCCTCTCCTCCCCCAGCCCTGTGCCCCGGAGGGGTGCACTTCCTTCTCCTCCCCCAGCCCTGTGCCATGAGGGTGGGCGACTCCCCTCCCCTCCCCCAGCCCTGTGTCCGTGGGACGACTCCCCTCCCCTCTCCCTGTCCTGTGCCCGGGGGAGCATGACTCCCTGTCCCCATTGCTGAGCGAAGGTCCCCAGGGTGCCCCCGATGGGCCAAACCTGATCCAGTGTCTCTCCCATCGCCCACGCCATCCCCACTGCCCTGGGCCCCACTCCAGAGCAGGCCACACTTTGGGTGCCAGCGGATGGGACCCAATATGCTGTGGCTCCCTCACTGTCTTCCTCCCCACGGAGGGGCAGCCGTGCTGTGTGGAGCGAGGTCTCCAGCCCCACGGCTGCGCTCCCAGGCAGGGGAGAGGGGGGCGCTGGCCAGGCCAGGCAGCAGGAGGACAGAGGCAGCGAGCAAAGGAAAACAGAGGGGCCGGCTGCACAGAGGGCGGAGGCTCCAGCCAGGTTTGTCTTGGCCCCGAGGCCCCGAAGGACAGAGCAGGCGCTAAGAGAAACGCAGCAGGGCAGCGAGTGGGAGCGGGGTCCCCAGCTAGCGCAGGCCGGTGCAGCCATGGGGGCAGGCTGGGGCACAGGCCCATTCGCGCTGAGACAGAGCAACCCTTGCGCCCGCCCCGCCCCATAGACCCCTCCTGAGCCCCACCCCACAGCCCGCAGCCTGCCAGCTTCGGCAGAGGGAGGAAAGGGGGATAGGGAGCAGGGGGGCAAGGAACTGGGGAGCAGGAGGGCAGGAAGCGGGAGGCAGGGAGCAGGGGGGCAGGGACCTGGGGAGCAGGAGGGCAGGAAGCGGGAGGCAGGGAGCAGGGGGGCAGGGACCTGGGGAGCAGGAGGGGCAGGGAACAGGGGGCCAGGGGCCTGGAGAGCAGGAGGGGGAGGGAGCAGAGGGGCAGAGACTTGGGGAGCAGGAGGGGCAGGGAATTGGGGAGCAGGAGGTTGGGGGGCAGGGAACTGGGGAGCAGGAGGGGCAGGGAGCAGGGAACTGGGGAGCAGGGGGGCAGGGAGTGGAGGGGCAGGGAACTGGGGAGGGGGAGAGGGAGGGAGCAGGGGGGGCCGGAGCTCCTCTTCCTGCTGCCAGGATGCGATGCACTTGGAGCATCTCCAGGCCCCACGTGAAGCAGAGGCGGAGGGGGGCCCAAGCCCCAGGGGTTTCTGTCCCCAGGCTGGTGCTCTGAGGAGGCCTCAGGCCCCGGCCTGTGGTGCGGGGCCTGGCTCACAGCTCTGCCTGCAGGGATGCCCAGTCCCAGGGTCCCAACTGCGAGCTGAGGGGCCACTGGCAACATGACAGCTTCACTAAGGGGAAAATAACAGGCCAGAGTGAGCTGCCCCCCGCCCAGGGCCTGGCACAGCCCCCCCCCCACCCCAGCCTGGAGAGCCTGGCGGACACACACACCTGGGACCGGGGCCTGGCACAGCCCCTCAGCAAGCCCCAGGCCGGTTATTTCCGGCGTGCTGAGGCGCCTGGAGCAGCAGGACAGAAGATGGCCCAGGGCAGGGTGCTGCTGACCCCATTCCCTTCACCAGGCTGCCCCCAGGCCTGCCAGCTGAGAGTGATGGCAGGGCTGGGCTCCGACGGCCCCTTCCCCTCCCCAGCCCCTACAGGCTGCACCAACAGCCAGAAGGGCCCATCCCCCCACAACCCCTCCCAGGCCAGCCTCCTGGTCCCCCTAGGCAGCCCAGGCCTGGGGCCTCAGCCCCCCACCCTGCCTTTGAGCCATGGGGAAGCCACGTCCAGCAGCCTCTAGGCCAGTCTCCAGCCCCTCCGGGGACTTGCCTCTGCAGAGCCAGACCCCCAAGTCGCCCAGCACCAGGCGCTGGACAGGGATCCCACAGCCTCCCGAGCTGGGGCAGGGCCATGGCAGCCTGGCATGGGCAGGGGGACTGCGGGGCAGGGGAAGCATGGGGCTCAGGCAGCCCAGCTTAGGGGGGATCCGGTCTGGGCAGTGGAGCTGGGACCCAAGGAGGGGAGGAGGGGCAGGGAGCTTTCCCACAGCAAAGAACCCCCCAGCCAGCCCCAGCTGCGTCTCCAGGCTGGGTCCCATTCCCCTTCAACCACCCGCCCCAACCGCCATGGTGGCAAGGCTGGGGCTGAAGGGAGAGACCCAGCGGCCACAGCAGGATCTGCACGCGCTGATAGCACCAAGCAGACCTGGGGTACGAGCCCAGCCAGGGGCTTCCCCTCTTTCCTCTAGGCATAGAGAGCAGCAGCTGCAGGTCCTGACCTGCGACGCCCCCGCAATGCCCCCACTGTGTGCTACGGGCCCCTGCAACGCCCCCGCCATGAGCTACGGGCCCCTGCAAGGGCCCCGCCGGGTGCTATGGGCCCCTGTGACAGCCCCATCATGCTACAGGTCCCTGCGATGGCCCCGCCGAGTGTAATGGGCCCCCATGACAGCCCCATCGTGCTACGGGCCCCTGCAACGCCCCCGCCATGAGCTACGGGCCCCTGCGACGGCCTCGCCATGAGCTACGGGCCCCTGCGACAGCCTTGCCACGAGCTACGGGCCCCTGCAATGCCTCATCATGCTACAGGCCTCTGCGACCCCTGCCGTGAGATACGGGCCCTGTGACACCCCATTGTGCTGCGGGCCCCTGCGACGGCCCCGTTGTGAGCTACAGGCCCCTGCGATGGCCCTGTCATGTGCTACAGGCCCCTGTGACAGCCCCATCGGGCTAGGGGCCCCTGCAACGGCCCCGACATGAGCTACGGGCCCCTGCGACGCCCTCGCCATGAGCTGCAGGTCCCTGCGACACCCCTGCCGTGAGATACGGGCCCTGTGACACCCCATCGTGCTACGGGCCCCTGCGACGGCCCCGTTGTGAGCTACGGGCCCCTGTGATGGCCCTGCCGTGAGCTACGGGCCCCTGCGACGGCCCCACCGTGAGCTACGGGCCCCTGTGAATCCCTCATCATGCTACGGGCCCCTGCAACATCCCCGCTCTGAGGTACAGGCCCCTGCGACGGCCCCTCCGTGTGCTACGGGCCCCTGCAACGCCCCCATCGTGCTACGGGCCCCTGCGACAGCCCCTCCATGTGCTACGGGCCCCTGCGATGGCCCCACCGTGAGCTATGGGCCCCTGCCCTCCATGTCACCAGATGCCAACCCAGCCTCTGCTAGTCTTCAGTGCCCGTATCCAGCCTCCAGCAGTACCCAGCTCCGCTGATCCCCGCACCCAGCCTCCACCAGAACCCAGCCCCACCTGCGTCCAGCCTCCACCGATATCCAGCTCTGCCAATCCCAGCGCCCAGCCTCCACCAGTACTCAGCCCCACCCATGTCCAGCCTCCACCAGAACCCAGCCCCACCGATCCCCACACCCAGTCTCCACCGGTACTCAGCCCCACCCATGTCCAGCCTCCACCAGTACCCAGCTCTGCCGATTACTGCGCCCAGCCTCCAGCGGTACACAGCTCCACCAATACCCGCGCCCAGCCTCCACCAGAACCAAGCCCCACCGATCCCCACACCCAGTCTCCACCGGTACTCAGCCCCACCCATGTCCAGCCTCCACCAGTACCCAGCTCTGCCGATCCCTGCGCCCAGCCTCCACTGGTACCTAGCTGTGCCAATCCCCACACCCAGCCTCCACCGGTACCCAGCTGTGCCAATCCCCGCACCCAGCCTCCACCACTACCCAGCCCCTCCCACACCCAGCCTCCACCAGTACCCAGCCCCGCCCACGCCCAGCCACCACTGGTACCCAGCTGTGCCGATCACCGTGCCCAGCCTCCACCGGTACCCAGCCCCGCCCGCACCCAGCCTCCACCAGAACCCAGCTCTGCAGATCCCCGAGTCCAGCCTCCACCAGAACCCAGCTGTGCCGATCCCCGAGTCCAGCCTCCACCAGAACCCAGCTCTGCAGATCCCCGAGTCCAGCCTCCACCAGAACCCAGCTCTGCAGATCCCCGAGTCCAGCCTCCACCAGAACCCAGCTGTGCCGATCCCCGAGTACAGCCTCCACCAGAATCCAGCTGTGCTGATCCCCAAGTCCAGCCTCCACCAGTACCCAGCTGTGCCGATCCCCGCGCCCAGCCTCCACCAGTACCCAGCTCGGCCAATCCCTGCGCCCAGCCTCCACCGGTACCCAGCTCTGCCGATCCCCGCGCCCAGCCTCCACCAGTACCCAGCCCCACCAATACCCAGCCTCCACCAGTACCCAGCCCTGCCCACGCCCAGCCACCACTGGTACCCAGCTGTGCCGATCCCTGCGCCCAGCCTCCACCAGTACCCAGCTCTGCCGATCCCTGCGCCCAGCCTCCACCGGTACCCAGCTCTGCCGATCCCCGTGCCCAGCCTCCACCGGTACCCAGCCCCGCCCGCACCCAGCCTCCACCAGAACCCAGCTCTGCAGATCCCTGAGTCCAGCCTCCACCAGTACCCAGCTGTGCCGATCCCCGAGTCCAGCCTCCACCAGTACCCAGCTCTGCCGATCCCTGCGCCCAGCCTCCACCAGTACCCAGCCCCACCCACACCCAGCCTCCACCAGTACCCAGCCCCGCCCACGCCCAGCCTCCACCGGTACCCAGCTCTGCCGATCCCCGTGCCCAGCCTCCACCGGTACCCAGCTGTGCCGATCCCCGTGCCCAGCCTCCACCGGTACCCAGCCCCGCCCGCACCCAGCCTCCACCAGAACCCAGCTCTGCAGATCCCCGAGTCCAGCCTCCACCAGTACCCAGCTGTGCCGATCCCCGAGTCCAGCCTCCACCAGAACCCAGCTCCGCCGATCCCTGCGCCCAGCCTCCACTGGTACCCAGCTGTGCCAATCCCCAAGTCCAGCCTCCACCAAAACCCAGCTGTGCCGATCCCCGAGTCCAGCCTCCACCAGTACCCAGCTCGGCCAATCCCAGTGCCCAGACTCCACCGGTACCCAGCTGTGCCGATCCTCGCGCCCAGCCTCCACCAGTACCCAGCCCCACCCACACCCAGCCTCCACCAGTGCCCAGCCTCCACTGGTACCCAGCTCTGCCGATCCCTGCGCCCAGCCTCCACCAGTACCCAGCTCTGCCGATCCCCGTGCCCAGCCTCCACCGGTACCCAGCTGTGCCGATCCCCGCGCCCAACCTCCACCAGTACCCAGCCCCACCCACACCCAGCTTCCACCAGTACCCAGCCCCGCCCACGCCCAGCCTCCACCGGTACCCAGCTCTGCCGATCCCTGCGCCTAGCCTCCACCACTACCCAGCTGTGCCAATCCCCGCACCCAGCCTCCACCAGTACCCAGCCCCACCCGCGCCCAGCCTCCACCAGTACCCAGCTCTGCCGATCCCCGCACCCAACCTCCACCAGTACCCAGCCCCGCCCACGCCCAGCCTCTACCGGTACCCAGTTCTGCCGATCCCTGCGCCCAGTCTCCACCAGTACCCAGTTCTGCCGATCCCCGCGCCCAGCTGCCGCTGACCCTGCGACCAGACAGTCCCATCTGCAGGATGTAACATCCTCCCCAGGATTTATTGTCCCATGAGGTGCAGACACGTGACTGGCAGGAGCTGAGGAGGAAGGTGACGACTGATGACTGGCCCTCACATGGGTTACTCACCCAGCCCTCATCATGGGAGCTCCTCCCCGGGCCTGGGCCTGGGCCTGACTGACTGCCAAGGACCTTCCCCTCCCCTGCCCCAGCCGGCATCAGCCCTTGCCCTGCACAGGGCGCAGGGGAGCGGATGGTCAGGGCTCGTGCTGGGCCCTTTCCTGGGCACACCGCAGCAGCAGCAGCCCCAGGGCTGCTGGGTGTCTCCAGCGGTGCTGCCCAGAGGGGCTGAATGAGGCTGGGGCTGGGCTGAGCACACCCAGGGTGCTCCCCAAGCCAGACTCAGCGAAAGTCCCCAGCATGCCCCAGGAGGCCCATGATGCCTGCCCAGGCCCGGCCTCTGCCCTCATGCCAGCCCATGGGCGTCTCTGGAGCAGGCTGGGGTGCATTCTGGGGAGCCCAGCACGCAGCAGGGCAGAGGGCACTGTGTGGCCAGGCTCCCAGACCTGCTGCCAGTCCCTGGGTACTTAGGAATGCACTTGCCCTTTCCACGCACCTGCTGAGCTGGGGTGCCAAGGGCAGCTCCCCCGAAGGACGGGCAGGCACCTTCACCTGTGACAGGGACACCACAAGAAGCAGCCGCCCAGACGCACCCAGATGCCTGGAGCCAGCTCAGCCCAGACCCTTCCCTGGACGGCTCTGCCCTCCCTTGCCTCACTGCATCACCCCTGCCAGCTGCAGCCTCCGCCACTGCCCAGCTGCTCCCGGCGCCCCTTCCCGCAGACCAGTGGGCTGAGCCCCCAGGCCCACCTCACAGTCAGCCACTTTCTGACAGAGCCTCTGGGAACGGCCCACCTCAAATGTGGGGCACGTAGCCCTTGGGCTGGGTTCCCTCACCACCTATTGCTGTCCAGAGCCCTCTGGGGGGAGCTGGGCCAGGCAGCAAGTTGGGGTCCCTCGTTCAAACCCAAGCTCCTGCCTACTGTACCGTCCCAGCCCCCTCATCCCCCCCAGGGAAGGAGCTGACTCTGTGACACATGCCCCATCTGAGGAGTCCCCACGGCTGCGGGCTGGGGTGAGCTGTCAGGCCCCACGGCTGCGGGCTGGGGTGAGCTGTCAGGCCCCAGGGCTGCGGGCTGGGGAGGGCTGTCAGGCCCCAGGGCTGGGGGCTAGGGTGAGCTGTCAGCCCCAGGGCTGGGGGCTAGGGTGAGCTGTCAGGCCCCACGGCTGTGGGCTTGGGGAAGGCTGTCAGGCCCCAAGGCTGGGGGCTGGGGAGGGCTGTCAGGCCCCAGGGCTGCGGGCTGGGGTGAGCTGTCAGGCCCCAGGGCTGGGGGCTGGGGAGGGCTGTCAGGCCCCACGGCTGCGGGCTGGGGTGGGCTGTCAGGCCCCAGGGCTGCGGGCTGGGGTGAGCTGTCAGGCCCCAGGGCTTGGGCTGTCCGAGGTGCCAGGGGAAGGAGAGCCAGGATCCTTGGGAAGAAGTGACTGGACACCTTAGTCGCTATTTCCAGGGCTGGCTGGGCCAGGCGGGGACACGGGATTCCCCAAGGAGACGCTGGCCAGGCAGCTGTCCCTGCCCCACACATCTCCAGGCAGCAGCACAGGCTGGAGAAGCAGCGTGGGGGAGATTGCAGCTGGTACCAGCAGGGCTCTGAGCCCCTGGCAGTGCCACCAGGCACAGAAGGTGAGAGTCAGAGGCCTCCACCCAGCCAGTGTCCCCCAGCGCCCTGCGCCCCCCAACGCCCTGTGCCCCCCAGCGCCCTGCCCGGGATGGGCTGCGACTGGAGTAGCCGGGAGCCTGAAAATGGAGCGCAGGTATTTCCCAGTGGTGCAGGCCGTTGGAGGTGGAGGGAGCTCTCTCCTGACCCACAGCAGGGCTCAGGGTGGCTACCCCGTGGGCAGGGCTGGCTGAGCTGAGCTCCTCTCCTCCCCAGGGATCAGTGAGCCTGGCAGTACCACACCAGCCTCGTGCCAGCACGAGCAGGTGCCAAGGTTTCTGCAGCGCTCGTCCAGATGAGAATTCCCGGGGGGGAGGGGGGGCAGGGAAGCTGCTGACCCCGAGCCCCCGCCCCTCAGCCCCCCTCCCCGGGACAGGCCCCCAGCCAGAGCCTCTCACAGAGCCAAGGAAATGGGGAGGGAGGAGAGAGGGGCAGTGCCAGCACCCCACATGCCAGAACAAATGCCTGTCTCACCCCTGCCCCCTTGAGTCCTGCCGGGGGTCGGGGGCAGGGAGAGGGAGCCAGGTTGTGCAGAACCGGGCTGGCAGGCAGCGCGACAGCAGAGCTCCGAGCCCTGGCACCAGCAAGCGCACACACAGGGTCCGTCGGTCCCTTCCCCCGGCCAGCGCCTGCCCCGTCCCCACAGCCAGCGCCTGCCCCAGACCCTACAGCCAGCGCCTGCCCCGCCCCGCCAGCGCCTACCCCGTCCCCCACAGCCAGCACCTGCCCCGTCCCCACAGCCAGCGCCTGCCCCAGACCCTACAGCCAGCGCCTGCCCCGCCCCGCCAGCGCCTACCCCGTCCCCCACGGCCAGCACCTGCCCCGTCCCCACAGCCAGCGCCTGCCCCAGACCCTACAGCCAGCGCCTGCCCCGCCCCGCCAGCGCCTGCCCCGTCCCCCACGGCCAGCACCTGCCCCGTCCCCACAGCCAGCGCCTGCCCCAGACCCCACAGCCAGCGCCTGCCCCAGACCCCACAGCCAGCGCCTGCCCCGTCCCCACAGCCAGCGCCTGCCCCAGACCCTACAGCCAGCGCCTGCCCCAGACCCCACCGCCAGCGCCTGTCCCAGACCCTACAGCCAGCGCCTGCCCCACCCTGCCAGCGCCTGCCCCAGACCCTACAGCCAGCGCCTGCCCCAGACCCCACCGCCAGCGCCTGTCCCAGACCCTACAGCCAGCGCCTGCCCCGCCCCGCCAGCGCCTGCCCCGTCCTCCACAGCCAGCGCCTGCCCCGTCCCCCACAGCCAGCGCCTGCCCCGTCCCCACAGCCAGCGCCTGCCCCAGACCCTACAGCCAGCGCCTGCCCCGCCCCGCCAGCGCCTGCCCCGTCCCCCACAGCCAGCACCTGCCCCATCCCCACAGCCAGCGCCTGCCCCAGACCCCACAGCCAGCGCCTGCCCCAGACCCTACAGCCAGCGCCTGCCCCAGACCCCACAGCCAGCGCCTGCCCCAGACCCTACAGCCAGCGCCTGCCCCGCAGCGCCTGCGCCTGCCCCGTCCCCCACAGCCAGCACCTGCCCCGTCCCCACAGCCAGCGCCTGCCCCAGACCCTACAGCCAGCGCCTGCCCCGCCCCGCCCGCGCCTGCCCCGTCCCCCACAGCCAGCACCTGCCCCGTCCCCACAGCCAGCGCCTGCCCCAGACCCCACCGCCAGCGCCTGCCCCAGACCCTACAGCCAGCGCCTGCCCCGCCCCGCCAGCCCCGTCCCCCACAGCCAGCGCCTGCCCCAGACCCTACAGCCAGCGCCTGCCCCGCCCCACCAGCGCCTGCCCCGTCCCCCACAGCCAGCACCTGCCCCGTCCCCACAGCCAGCGCCTGCCCCAGACCCCACAGCCAGCGCCTGCCCCAGACCCCACAGCCAGCGCCTGCCCCACCCCGCCAGCGCCTGCCCCGTCCCCCACAGCCAGCGCCTGCCCCAGACCCTACAGCCAGCGCCTGCCTCGCCCCGCCAGCCCCGTCCCCCACAGCCAGCACCTGCCCCATCCCCACAGCCAGCGCCTGCCCCAAACCCCACAGCCAGCGCCTGCCCCGTCCCCCAAAACCAGCGCCTGCCCCGTCCCCACAGCCAGCGCCTGCCCCGCCCCGCCAGCGCCTGCCCCGTCCCCCACAGCCAGCGCCTGCCCCAGACCCTACAGCCAGCGCCTGCCCCGTCCCCACAGCCAGCGCCTGCCCCGCCCCGCCAGCGCCTGCCCCGTCCCCCACAGCCAGCGCCTGCCCCAGACCCTACAGCCAGCGCCTGCCCCGTCCCCACAGCCAGCGCCTGCCCCAGACCCCACAGCCAGCGCCTGCCCCGTCCCCCAAAACCAGCACCTGCCCCGTCCCCACAGCCAGCGCCTGCCCCGCCCCGCCAACGCCTGCCCCGTCCCCCACAGCCAGCACCTGCCCCAGACCCTACAGCCAGCGCCTGCCCCTTCCCCACAGCCAGCGCCTGCCCCAGACCCCACAGCCAGCGCCTGCCCCGCCCCACCAGCGCCTGCCCCGTCCCCCACAGCCAGCGCCTGCCCCAGACCCCACAGCCAGCGCCTGCCCCGCCCCGCCAGCGCCTGCCCCGCCCCACCAGCGCCTGCCTTGTCCCCCCAGCCAGCGCCTGCCCCGTCCCCACAGCCAGTGCCTGCCCCGTCCCCACAGCCAGCGCCTGCCCCGCCCCGCCAGCACCTGCCCTGTCCCCCACAGCCAGCGCCTGCCCCAGACCCTACAGCCAGCGCCTGCCCTGCCCTGACAGCGCCTGCCCCGTCCCCCAAAACCAGCACCTGCCCCGTCCCCACAGCCAGCACCTGCCTCGTCCCCCAAAACCAGCACCTGCCCCATCCCCCATAGCCAGCACCTGCCCCGCCCCGCCAGGGCCTGCCCCAGACCCCACAGCCAGCGCCTGCCCTGCCCCGCCAGCGCCTGCCCCATCCCCCAAAACTAGCATCTGCCCCGTCCCCACAGCCAGCACCTGCCCCGCCCCGCCAGCGCCTGCCCCATCCCCCAAAACCAGCACCTGCCCCGTCTCCACAGCCAGCGCCTGCCCCGTCCCCCAAAACCAGCACCTGCCCCATCCCCACAGCCAGCGCCTGCTCCGCCCCCCACAGCACCCTGGCCGGGATGGGGCTGGAGTCGCTGGGAGCCCCCCCAGCCAGCACCTGCCCCACCCCCCTACATCCAGCACCTGCCCCAGCCCCCACAGCACCCCGGCCAGGACGGGGCTGCAGTCGCCGGTAGCCCTCCCAGCCAGCGCCTGCCCTGCGACGCAGAAGGCAGAGACCAGCAGCCCTCTGAGATGGAGCCGTATCTCCCCTGCAGCCCTCGCCAGCACATCCCCCATCCTGGCCCTCAGTCCCGCTGGGGCAGCCGTGCCGGCCACACTCCTTCGTTGGCCTCAGGTAGCACCCCCTGCCAGGGCCCACATGTGCAGGGGGCAGCACAGATCCTGGGGGGATCCCGCTGAGGCTGCGTCAGGACCCCCGTGTGGGCCCGCAGCCCTGCCTCCCTCCTGACTGACCGCCCCCACAGGCGGGAGAACCGGCTCCGGACATACCTTCCGAGCTGCTCTGCCAGTGCCCAGCTCAGCTCTGATTACGGGAGATTCACGGAGCCAGAACTTCCACATTCCTGCGGAGCCAGGGCAGATTAGACTGACCTGCCTCGGCTTTCCCACCGCAGCTGCCCCCGCCAGTGGGGCTGCCCAAAGGAGACACCCCAGCTCCCTCGGGTCAACAGGACTGGATGTTCCCCAAGACACAAACCCACCTGCCCCAGCACGGTGCCGCGCAGTCAGGAGGCTACTCGGAGAGTCCAGCTTCCAGCAGCTCTGCCAGGCGGGGAGCCAGGGGCTCAGGGCAGTGTGCGGCCCGTGGTTCTCCCCAGGGGTCGCTCGGCTCCGTGCGGAGCAGCCTGCAGAGCCAGGTGCCGGGGCCCACTTGGCGTGGGCTCAGAACCCCCACCAGTGCTCAGCTCCTCCAGGCCAGTCATTCGCAGTAGGGGCCAGACGTAAAACCATCCCATTGCAGTCACTGGCCCCCGTGCCTGCCCTCCAGCTCTGACTCTGCAGCCAGGGAGCTGAGGGCTTTGCACCCATCGCTGCTCAGCCTGAGGGCTCTCCCCAGGCAGCATCTGAGACAGCCACCTCTGGGGGCAGCAGGGGCAACCCTGCCCCTCCCTTTCTGAGCCTCTGGTGCCCCCAGTCCCAGTCCTGCTCAGAGACCCTCACTGCTCCCCCAAAAGGGGGATCACCCCCCACCCCCCAGCAGCTGAGACACCCGTTGGCTTCCCCCTCACCCATACTCTGGGCCCCTCACCAGGGTGGAAGTCAGGGGTAGGGGGGGGCAGCAGGCCCCAGGCAGGATTCAGCTCACATCTCCCCTAGGTGCCGTGTGGAGCGAGGTACCTGGCTGGGCTCCCCCTCGTGGCCGGGCAGCCCAGCTTAAGGCCCTGGGCTGGAGCCTGGCCCCTGGCCAGGGATGTGGGGCTGCAGCACAGGGCAGCAACTTAGCTGAAGGCCTGGCCTTGCGTGCCAGTTCCCCCTTCCTCTGCCCCCCCAGCCACACGACAGGCACCTCCTTGCCCGGCCTCCAGCCAGCCTCACTGCATGTGGGCACCACAGCCTCCCCTGCCAGACCCACCTGCAGTCCTGCATCACGGTCTGCTACACACAATCTCAGCCCAGCCCCTGCAGCTCCTCTGGGCCCAGCCCGGCCCCACTCCACAGACGCCCCTGGGTGTCTCAGCAGCTAGCAGAAAAAGGAAGACGCTCGGCAAGGCCCAGCCGGGGGCAGCACACTCCCTCGCCTTCGAGGGGACACCTCATGTACCCCGTGCACTCTGGGCGCGCGACCAGACCCCAAGCCACATTCTCCAGCCTCAGCAACAGCCTCTCCGGGGCTGCAGGGGAGAACCTGCCCTGGGAGCACCAGGGAGAGGCCGGGGGAAGCCGGCCAGGGCTCAGTGGCACACACGGGGCGTCCTCAGCCCACTCCCTGCCACGGGGCTGGGACGCGCTGGCGGGTTGGCCACTCCTGGGCGATGGAAGGTAAAATCCAGAGGCGCCCACAGCTCCTGCCCCAGGGGCTGGGGAGAGTCTGCACCCCTCTGGCCACTGTCAGAGATGGGTCTGGACCCAGAGCTGACCTCCTTGGCCACCCCTACTCGGCTCCTCCACCAGTCCCCTCAACTGTGCCAGCTGTATGGGGGGTCGCTGCCCTCTGCTGCTCTCGCTGGCCAGTGCCCGACTGGCCACATTCCTGCTGCTCCTGGCCTTAAGCAGCTTTCTTTAATGCAGGCAGCCCGAAACACGCCGGGGATTGGACAGTGCGGCTGAGCCCAGCCCCGAGCCCCCTTCTCACAGCCAGGAGCCACCCCCGCCCCAGCACCCCCAGGCACGGGGTCAGACCCAACTCACCCACCCCAGCACCCCCAGGCACAGGGTCAGACCCAACTCCCCTATCCCCACCCCAGCACCCCCAGGCACAGGGTCAGGTCCAACTCCCGCTCCCCCTCCCCAGCACCCCCAGGCACGGGGTCAGACCCAACTCCTCTGCCTCAGCACCCCCAGGCAGGGGGTCAGACCCAACTCCCCCTCCCCAGCACCCCCAGGCACGGGGTCAGACCCAATTCCCCCTCCCCCACCCCAGCATCCCCAGGCACGGGGTCAAACCCAACTCACCCTTCCCTGCCCCAGCACCCCCAGGCTCAGGGTCAGACCCAACTCCCCTGCCCCAGCACCCCCGGCAGGGGATCAGACCCAAATCTCCCGCCCCAGCACCCCCAGGCACGGGGTTAGGCCCAACTCCCCCACCCCGGCACCAGCACCCCCAGGCACGTGGTCAGACCCAACTCCTCCTCCCCCACCCACGGACACCCGCCTCAGCACCCCATTGCTCCCAGATCCCAGGGGCCGTCCTGCCCTGCAGCCTGACCTCCCGCAGGAATTCATGCCCAGCTCAGCCCGCCTGTTAGCAGGTCAGTGGCAAGCAGGCAGCAAGGTGCCCCGTCAAATGCAGCAGTGGGGGGCAAGCAGATGGCAGCGCCCGGGGCAGGGTGCAGAGGGGGTGGTGGCCAGCCCAGGGCTCTGCAGAGAGCAGTGGCTAACTCCATGCACCATGCCGGAAGGGGTGCCAGGCAGCCAGCGGCACTGGGGAGGGGAGGCGCCCCCTGCCCGGGTGAGTCACCTGCTGCGCAAGGCTGGCAGGCGACAGGCCCTGCTGGAAACTGCTCAGCACTTCGCCCTCTGCCCGGAAAATGCGCGACCGGAACCAGTGGCTGAGTCAGGCCATTTCCCCTCAGCTACGCTGCATGAGGAGCTGGGGCGGGTTCCCTCCCCCACCCAGGCAGCCCCAGCCCTGCTCAGGGGGAACAGGGCTCTGAGGGGCTGAGCCCCGTAAGCCCAGACCGTTAGCAGCTTCCTGAAGCGTCTCTGCACCTGCAGCTTTCCAGGAACAAGCCTGAGGCGCCGGCACTCAGCCTCAGCAGGCGGGACCAGCTCCCACACCAGGCCCCCTGTCAGCCAGGCCTGTGCCTGGGGCAGCTCCTCCGCTGGGCTCTGGGGACACCGACCCTTAACCAGCCACCAGCCCCCTCTCCTCATTCTCTGTGGGGGCCTTTGATCTGCTTGGGGCGGGGCTGTTGGTGGCTATGGGGGGGCGACCCAGCCAGCTGGGGTTCCCGGTCTCCGGCTCTGCCATTCTCACGGGCAGCGCTGATTCTGTTTGTTACTAACTCTGGTTTCCACCCAGGCTGCTGAGTCAATGTCTCCGCCCTCCCCTGGCACCGCAGGCACAGCAAGGCCCAGCCCATAGGGAAACGCAGGGACACACAGCCATCATGCCTGCAACCCACCTTCCTCCCGGGGCTGGAGCAGCCTTTCCTGAGCCCCGACGAGCCGGGGTGGGGGGCAGGCCCCGCAGGCCAGGAAGGCCCAGCGGGGAATGCAGAGCAGGGCAGGAACATGGCCTCACACACCCCATAGCAGAACTCACCCAGCAAGACAGCTGGAACCCAGGCAGTGCCAGGCTGGATCAGACCCAGGGCCCATCTAGCCCAGTCTCCCGGTCCCCAGCGGCTGGCCTCCAATACCAGTCCCTATCCCAGCACAGGGAGCATGGGGGCAGCTTAGGCCAAGGGGGCCAGGACGAACCCCTACCGTTATGGAAAGCCCTTGGAGTCCTCACTGTTCCTGAGGGCAGCCAGGACTCCTGGGTTCTACCACAGCATCAGAGTCATGGAAGTGGCAGGGATCTCGCGAGGTCATCTACTCCCGTCCCCTGCACTGAGCCAGGACTAAGTATTATCCAGACTGTCCCCGACAAGGGTTTGTCTAACCTGCTCTTAAAAACCTCCAGTGACAGAGACTCCACAACCTCCCTAGGCAATTTATTCCAGTACTTAACCACCCTGACAGGTAGGGAGTTTTTCCTACTGTCCAACCTAAATCTCCCTTGCTGCAATTTAACCCCATTGCTGCTTGTCCTGTCCTCAGAGATTAAGAACATTTTTTCTCCCTCCTCCTTTTATGTACTTGAAAACTGTTCTCATGTCCCCTCTCAGGCTTCTCTGCTACAGACCAAACAGACCCAGTTTTTTCAACCTTCCCTCGTAGGTCAAGTTTCCTAGACCTTTCATCATTTTTGTTGCTCTTCTCTGGACTTCCTCCAATTCACCTACATCTTTCCTGAAATGTGGCCCCCAGAACTGGACACAACACTCCCGTTGAGGCCGTAACAGCGCAGAGCAGAGCGGAAGAATCACTTCTCGTGTCTTGCTTACAACACTCCTGCTAATACAGCCCAGAAGGATGTTTGCTTTTTTTGCAACAGCATTACACTGTTGACTCACATTTAGCTGATGATCCACTCGGACCCCCAGATCTCTTTCCACAGGTCTCCTTCCTAGGCAGTCACTGCCCATTGTGTGTGTGCAGTCGATTGTCCCTTCCTAAGGGGAGCACTTTGCATTTGTCCTTATTGAATTTCATCCTGTTTACTTCAGACCATTTCTCCAGTTTGTCCAGATCATTTTCAATTTTAATCCTAATCTTCCAAAGCACTTGCAGCCCCTCCCAGCTTGGTATCATCCGCAAACTTTATAAGTGTACTCTCTGTGCCATTATCTAAATCATTGATGAAGGCATTGAACAGAACCGGCCCCAGAACTGATCCCTGAGGGACCCCACTCCTTATGCCCTTCCAGCCTGACTGTGAACCACTGATACCTACACTCTGGGAACGGTTTTCCAGCCACTTCTGCACCCAACTGAGCATAGATTTGTCTAGGCTCTATTTCCCACATGTGCTTTGAGAAAGTCACGTAAGACAGTAACAACATCCTTACTAAAATCAAGACACACCACATCTACTGCTTTCCCCCAGCCACAAGGCTTGTTACCATGTCAAAGTTATCCCTGGCTCCAGACGGGGAGGAGAGTCTCGATATTAGAGCAGGGGGACTGGGAGTCTGGACTCCTGGGTTCTCTCATAAGAACGGCAGCACTGGATCAGCCCAAAGGTCCATCTAGCTCAGTGTCCTGTCTCTGACAGTGGCCAATGCCAGGTGCCCCAGAGGGAATGAACAGAACAGGCGGTCACCAAATGATCCATCCCCTGTTGCTCATTGCCAGCTTCTGGCAGTCAGAGGTTTAGGGACACCAAGAGCATGGGGCTGCGTCCCTGTCCGTCTTGGCTAATAGCCATCAATGGATCAGGATCGGATTGGGATATGGATAGAGACCTCTTTAATGTCTTTAATGAAGTAAACACAAAGGGGAAATGTGTGATTATGGGGGACTTCAACTTCCCGGATATAGACTGGAGGACGAGTACTTGCACGAATAATAGGGGTCAGATTTTTCTGGATGTGATAGCGGATGGATTTCTTCATCAAGTAGTTGAAGCACCTACGAGAGGGGATGCCATTTTAGATTTGGTGTTGGTGAGCAGTGAGGACCTCGTAGAAGAAATGGTGGTAGGGGACAACCTTGGTTCGAGTGATCATGAGCTGATTCAGTTCAAACTAGATGGAAGGATAAACAAATGTAGATCTGCGATTAGGGTTTTTGACTTCTCGAGGGCTAATTTTAAAGAGTTAAGGAAATTAGTTAGGGAAGTGGATTGGATGGAGGAATTAGTGGATTTAAATGTGGAGGAGGCCTGGAATTACTTTAAGTCACAGCTGCGGAGACTGTCGGAAGCCTGCATCCCGAGAAAGGGGAAAAAACCATGGGCAGGAGTTGTAGGCCAAACTGGATGAGCAAGCAACTCAGAGAGGGGATTAGACAAAAGCAGAAAGCTTACAGGGAGTGGAAGGAAGGCAGGATCAGTAAAGAAAGCTACCTTGCTGAGGTCAGAACATGTAGGGATAAAGTGAGGAAGGCTAAAAGCCACATTGAACTGGAACTTGCAAAGGGAATCAAAACCAATAGTAAAAGGTTCTACAGCCACATAAATAAGAAGAAAACAAAGAAAGAAGAAGTGGGGCCGCTATACACTGAGGATGGAATGGAGGTTAAGGATAACCTAGGCATGGCCCAACATCTAAACAAGTACTTTGCCTCAGTTTTTAATAAGACTGGTGAGGAACCTTGCGATGATGGAGGGATGATAAACAGGAATGTGGATATGGAAGTGGATATTACCGCAACTGAGGTAGAGGCCGTACTTGAACAGCTCGATGGGACGAAGTCGGAGGGCCCGGACAATCTCCATCCGAGGATATTAAAGGAACTGGCGCGTGAAATTGCGAGCCCGTTAGCGAGAATTTTTAAGCAATCGATAAACTCGGGGGTTGTGCCGTATGACTGGAGGATTGCTAATGTAGTTCCTATTTTTAAGAAAGGGAATAAGAGTGATCCGGGTAATTATAGGCCAGTTAGCTTGACATCTGTAGTATGTAAGGTCTTGAAAAAAATTTTAAGGGAGAAAGTAGTTAAGGACATAGAGGTCAATGGTAATTGTGACGAATTGCAACACGGATTTACTAAAGGTAGATCGTGCCAAACCAATCTGATCTCCTTCTTTGAGAAGGTGACGGATTACTTAGATAAAGGAAATGCGGTACATATAATTTACCTAGATTTCAGTAAGGCGTTCGACACGGTTCCGCACGGGGAGCTGTTAGTTAAATTGGATAAGCTGGGAGTGAATATGAAAGTTGTAAGGTGGATTAGGAACTGGTTAAAGGGGAGACTCCAGAGGGTCGTATTGAAAGGTGAACTGTCGGACTGGAAGGAGGTCACCAGTGCAGTCCCTCAAGGATCGGTTTTGGGACCGATCTTATTTAACCTTTTTATTACTGACCTTGGCACAAAGAGCGGGAATGTGCTAATAAAGTTTGCGGATGACACGAAGCTGGGGGGTATTGCTAACACGGAGAAGGACAGGGATACTATTCAGGAAGATCTGAACCACCTTGTAAACTGGAGTAATAGAAATAGGATGAAATACAATAGTGAAAAGTGCAAGGTCATGCATTTAGGAATTAATAATAAGAATTTTGGATATACGTTGGGGGCGCATCAGTTGGAAGCGACGGAGGAGGAGAAGGACCTTGGGGTACTGGTTGATAGCAGGATGACTATGAGTCACCAATGTGATACGGCTGTTAAAAAAGCAAATGCGATTTTGGGATGCATCAGGCGGGGTATTTCCTGCAAGGATAAGGATGTGTTAGTACCGTTATATAAGGCGTTGGTGAGACCCCATCTGGAATACTGTGTGCAGTTCTGGTGTCCCATGTTCAAGAAGGATGAATTCAAACTGGAACAGGTTCAGAGACGGGCTACAAGGATGATCCGAGGAATGGAAAAACTGCCTTATGAAAGGAGACTCAAAGAGCTTGGCTTGTTTAGCCTGGCCAAAAGAAGGCTGAGGGGGGATATGCTCGCTCTATATAAATATATCAAGGGGGTTAACGTTAGGGAGGGAGAGGAATTATTTAAGTTTAGTACTAATGTAGACACGAGGACGAATGGGTATAAACTGGATATTAGGAAGTTTAGACTTGAAATTAGACGAAGGTTTCTGACCATTAGGGGAGTGAAGTTCTGGAATGGCCTTCCGAGGGAAGTAGTAGGGGCAAAAGACTTTCCTGGCTTTAAGACAAAGCTTGATAAGTATATGGAGGGGATGTTATGATAGGATCGTTAATTTGGGCAATTGATCTTGAATTACCACCAGACAGGTCTGCTCAATGGTCTGCGGGGAGATGTTGGATGCGATGGGTACTGAGTTGCTGCAGAGAATTCCTTCTTGGGTGCTAGCTGGTGACTCTTGCCCACATGCTCAGGGTTTAGCTGATCGCCATATTTGGGGTCGGGAAGGAATTTTCCTCCAGGGCGGATTGGCAGGTGCCCTGGAGGTTTTTCGCCTTCCCCTGCAGCATGGGGCACGGGTCGCTTGCTGGTGGTTTCTCTGCAGCTTGAGGTCTTCAAACCATTTTTGAGGATTTCAATAACTCGGTCCTGGGATAGGGGTTGTTATAAAATTGGATGGGTGGGGTTCTGTGGCCTGCCTTGTGCAGGAGGTCAGACTAGATGATCAGATTGGTCCCTTCTGACCTATGAGTCTATGAGTCTATGAGGAACTGACCTAATTATTTTTTTGCACCTAGTTATAGTTTTGGCCTTCACACCATCCCCTGGCAAGGAGTTCCACAGGTTCACTGTGCACTGGGTGAAAAAATACTTCCTTTTGTTTGTTTTAAACCTGCTGCCTATTAATTTCATTGGGTGACCCCTCGTTCTTGACTTCTTCACTTTCTCCACACCCTTCATGATTTTACAGGCCTCTATCATATTCCCCCCTTAGTCGTCTCTTTTCTAAACTGAAAAGTTCCCGTCCTCTTCCGGAAGCCGTTCTATACCCCTAATCATTTTTATTGCCCTTTTCCAATTCCAATGCATCTTTTTTGAGATGAGGAGACCACATCTGCACACAATATTTGAGATGTGGGCGTATCATGGATTTATATAGAGGCAATATGATATTTACTGTCTTATTATCTATCCCTTTCTTAATGATTCCTAACATCCTGTTCGCTTTTTTGATTGTCGCTGCACATTGAGTGGATGCTTCAGAAAAATATCCATAATGTCAAGATCTCTTTCTTGAGTGGTAACAGCTAATTTAGACCCCATCATTGTATATGTATAGTTGGGATTATGTTTTCCAATGTGCATTACTTTGCATTTATCAACACTGAATTTCATCTGCCATTTTGTTGCTCAGTCACCCAGTTTTGAGAGATCCTTTTGTAGCTCTTCGCAGTCTGCCTGGGACTTAACTATCTTGAGTAGTTTTTAGCCTCTGCAAATTTTGCCACCTCACTGTTTACCCCCTTTTCCAGATCATTTATGAATATGTAAAATAGGACTGGGACCAGTACAGACCCCTGGCGGACACCTCTATTTACCTCTCTCCATTCTGAAAACTGACCATTTATTCCTACCCTTTGTTTCCTGTCTTTTAACCAGTTACCAATCCATGAGAGAACCTTCCCTCTTATCCCACGACAGCTTACTTTGCTTAAGAGCCTTTGGTGAGGGACTTTGTCACAGGCTTTCTGAAAATCTAAGTACACTGTATCCACTGGATCCCCCTTGTCCACATGCTTGTTGACTCCTTCAAAGAATTCTAGTAGATTGGTGAGGCATGATTTACCTTGATAAAAACCATGCTGACTCTTCCTCAGCAAATTATGTTGATCAATGTGTTTGACAATTTTATCCTTTCCTATAGTTTCAACTACTTTGCTGGGTACTGAAGTCAGGCTTACCAGCCTGTAATTGCCTGGATCACCCCTGGAGCCCTTTTTAAAAATTGGCATCACATTAGCTATCCTCCAGTCATCCGGTACAGACGCTGATTTAAATGATAGGTTACCGACTACAGTTAGTAGTACTGGCCAGCTTTGGCAGGATAGTGGTGTCTAGTGGTTAGAGCTGGGGACTGGGAACCAAGATTCCTGGGTTCTATCTGCAGCACTGGGCAGGAAGTGGAGGCTGGCTGGCCATGCTTGCGAAGCACTCGCACTCAGCTTGCTGGCATTTCTCCACTTATCGGTCAAAGGATAACTTCAGAATGCCACATCCAACTAATTCCAAAATGCCCGAGTGCATTCTTGGCACCAACAGTCAGACCCTCCAGTAATCTGGGGGGAAAGTGAGGGGGTAAATGTAGCACTCAGCCCCCTTTAGCCCAGCCCCAGCCCCTGTGCGCTTGTCTGCAGCTGGAGCACTGGCTGATGGCCCCATGAATGCTTTCAGCACAAGGCGTAACACCAGTAGCGTAGCTAGCGGGGTTCAGTGGAAGCAGCCGCTTCCCCTCAGGGCGGCAGGCACGGAAGCGGCGCCTGCCAGCCGGCGCTGCCAGCAACACAACTGGAGGAGCCATGCGGGGGCAGCAGACGTGGCCGGAGGAGCAAGGAGGCCAGCTCCTTGGCTCAGGGCTCGGCGGCCAAGCGCTCCCCAGCCCCCCCTTGCTAATGCGGGGGGGAGGCAAAAGGGCCCCTGTGCCTTTAAGGCCACCTGGCTGGCGAGCCCCATGTGGAGCACGCCGAGCACTGGGAGCAGGTCGGGGACAGGCCACGGCGCAGGACAGAAGGTGAGCGGGGGGGTATTCCGGTCGGGCGTGGTCAGAGAAGGAGCCAGGGGGCGTGGCCAGAGGAGCCAAGGGAGGCGTGGCCAGAGGAGGAGCCAAGGGAGGGCGCCTTTTGTATGTTCGCTCCCCCTACACTGAAAACCTGGCTATGCCACTGCGTAACATGCTGACATCCTCACTGACTTCCCTCCCAGGAAGACCAAAGAGTAATGCGAGCTGCTGCAATGTGAGGGGAGAATGGGGGACTCTGGTATGGGGTGCACAGAACCCTCACTATTTGGGGCAGAGGGAAAGGGAGCCCCATGGGGGGAAGTGGACATGGAGAGAAGGGGGTAACGAGGGTTCATACAGAGCCTCTGCCAGGGGGAGAACGGGGTCCTGGAAGCGGTGAGGAGGAGAATTGGGGGTTCTGCTGTGAGGGACACAGAACCTCTAGTGGGGGTGGGTGAGACTGGAGGACCCTGGTTTGGGGAAACGGCAGAAAGGGGGGATGGGGTGCACACAGCCCCTGAAGTGGGGGACCGTGGTGTAGGGGGAGGGGGCACCCAGAGATCTTGGCGGGGAATCCCTGAAATGGAGGGGGCTGGGAGCATGGCACCCAGGGCGGTGGGGGGGATGGAGGGTTGCAGGGAGCCCCAGGGGTGTGCAGTGAGAACCCCAGTGGTTAGAGCAAGCAGACTAGAAGCCAGGACTCCTGGGTTCTGTTCCCAGGTCTGGTGCTCACGCACTGTGGGGCCTGGGGGAATGAGGCTGGGGGGAGTGGGGAGCAAGGGGAGGGAAAGCTACTGCCTGAGCCAGAGCCCCTCTGCCCTTGGACTTTGTTACAGCCACATCCCCAGAGTAGCTGCTCTCTCTCGGGTGCGACAAGGCCCAGGCCCGGCAGCAGCAGGGGTCTGCAGGCCAGATGCAGGCCCCTCGGCAACTCCCCCTCAGGTTCCTCCCGAGGCAGCGCTCCCGGCAGTCAAGTGGCGCACAAAGGGCTCTTGTTTGCACAGAACAATCCAGCCCAGATAAGCGGGGCAGGTCTGCAGATATGGAGATACGGCTGCCAACGCTGCTGCTCACAAGCCCTGCCCGGCGCCGGGAATTACTGGCTGGCTCGGCTTAGCAGGTGTGTGCCAGACGGCGCTGCAGCTCCTGCACTGCGCTGGAGTCACATTCCAGGGACTAGCCTCCACTCGCCCGCCTGATCCTGACTAAGGCGATTACGGGGCGCGTTGTCTCCGCAGCCCCTAGCAGCACCACACCCCGTGCAGCGAGCCCTGGCCTCCCCAGCTGCCTGCCTGCAGGGCCTGCTCCCCAGGACGGCCCCATCCCCGTTACTAGCTGGGGCAAGCATGGACAACCCCTGCCCCCGCCCAGCGGGAGGGGGGGTCAAACACATACCGGGGCCAGAGGGAACGGTCCCCAGCCCGCACTGCACCATCACTGCGCTCCAGCCGCGAAGGTCAGCCGACGGCGTGGGAGTCAGGGTCAGTCCCTGTGCCACCATGGGCTCCTGTATGACCATGGGCAGGGACCTCAGCCCAGGCCCTGCCCCAAGGGTAACAGCCGGGCCTCCTGCATAGAGACATGGTGAGCAGCGATACGTTCCCGGTGCCGCGCTGCCAGAGACGCCATGCACACAGGCCTGTCAAATAACTTAGAAACTCCCTGATTCCCATCTGTCCGAGATCTGCTCCCCCACCCGACCACGCCGCAGCCTCACAGCTCCCTGCTCCACCCCAGATCGTGCTGCAGCTTCACAGTTCCTCGCACCCCCCACCCGCACCACAGCTTCACAGCTCCCCACTACCCCTGCCTGCACCGCAGTGTCACAGCTCCCCGCTACCCCCCCGACTGCGCCGCAGTGTCACAGTTCCCCGCTACCCCCCTGACTGCACCGCATCACAGCTCCCCGCTACCCCCGACCGCACCGCAGTGTCACAGCTCCCCGCTACCCCCCCCGACTGCGCCGCAGTGTCACAGCTCCCCGCTACCCCCTGACTGCACCGCAGCATCACAGCTCCCCGCTTCACCCCCGACCGCACCGCAGTGTCACAGTTCCCCGCTACCCCCGACTGCACCGCGTCACAGCTCCCCGCTACCCCCGACCGCACCGCAGGGTCACAGCTCCCCGCTACCCCTTGACTGCACCACAGTGTCACAGCTCCCCGCTACCCCCTACCGCATCACAGTGTCACAGCTCCCCGCCACCCCCGACCGCACTGCAGCGTCACAGCTCCCCGCTACCCCGACTGTGCTGCAGGGTCACAGCTCCCTGCAGCCCCCAACCGCACCACAGTGTCAAAGTTCCCCACTACCCCCCAACTGCACTGCAGTGTCACAGCTCCCCCCCGACAGCACTGCAGCTTCACAGCTCCCCGCTACCCTTCCGACCGCACTGCAGCTTCACAGGCCCCCGCCAGCCCCGACTGCGCTGCAGTGTCACAGCTCCCCGCTACCCCCCGACTGCGCTGCAGCATCACAGCTCCCCACACCCCACAACCGCACCACAGCTTCACAGCTCCCTGCTATCCCCTGACTGCGCTGCAGCATCACAGCTCCCCACACCCCCCAACCGCACCGCAGGGTCACAGCTCCCCGCTACCCCCTGACTGCGCTGCAGTGTCACAGCTCCCCACTACCCCCCTGACCGCACCGCAGTGTCACAGCTTCCCGCTACCCTCAACTGCGCTGCAGGGTCACAGCTTCCCGCTTCACCCCAGACCGCGCCGCAGCCTCACAGCTCCCCACTCCCCTCCGACCACGCCACAGCCTCACAGCTCCCCGCTACCCCCCGACCGCACCACAGCCTCACAGCTCCCCACTTCCCCCCAGACTGCACTGCAGCCTCACAGCTCCCCACTCCCCCCCAGACTGCGCTGCAGGGTCACAGCTCCCCGCTACCCCCCGACCGCACCACAGCCTCACAGCTCCCCACTTCCCCCCAGACTGCACTGCAGCCTCACAGCTCCCCACTCCCCCCCAGACTGCACTGCAGCCTCACAGCTCCCCGCTACCCCCCGATCGCACCACAGCCTCACAGCTCCCCACTCCCCCCCGACCGCACCACAGCCTCACAGCTCCCCACTTCCCCCCAGACTGCACTGCAGCCTCACAGCTCCCCACTCCCCCCCAGACTGCGCTGCAGGGTCACAGCTCCCCGCTACCCCCCGACCGCACCACAGCCTCACAGCTCCCCACTTCCCCCCAGACTGCACTGCAGCCTCACAGCTCCCCACTCCCCTCCGACCACGCCACAGCCTCACAGCTCCCCGCTACCCCCGACCGCACCGCAGCCTCACAGCTCCCCACTCCCCCCCAGACTGCGCTGCAGGGTCACAGCTCCCCGCTACCCCCCGATCGCAGCACAGCCTCACAGCTCCCCACTCCCCCCCGATCACGCCGCAGCGTCACAGCTCCCTGCTCCACCAGACCGAGCCGCAGTGTCTCAGCTCCCTGCTCCCCCAAACTGCGCTGCAGAGATACAGCTCCCCGCTCGCAGACTGAGCCGTAGCCTCGCAGCTCCCCACCTGTCCAAGCTCTGCTCTGTAGTTTAGCCCCACCACGGAAATGCTAATTCCTAGCCTGTCTCTGATCTCCCATCTCTGGGCAAGTTCCCCAAGGGGGAAGGGATAGCTCAGTGGTTTGAGCATTGGCCTGCTAAACCCAGGGGTGTGAGCTCAATTCTTGAGGGGGCCACATAGGGAACTGGGGTAAAAATCTATCTGGGGAGTGGCTCTGCTTTGAGCAGGGGGTTGGACTAGATACCTCCTGAGGTCCCTTCTGTGATGAAGCAGGAACTGTCTGTGTGGGGGATGGGAGAGCCAGGGATGTCTTTAGGTGAGGGACAGGGGCTCAGCCTATAACCTGAGCCAGGGAGGAGGGTCAACACCGTTGCCCAGGAAGGTGGACAAAGGCAGGGGCCAACTGGAGGGAGTGGGTTTTTTAGTTTTGGTTTTGGGCTGGGTGGTTGGAATTCAGGGGACTAAGCTTTCTGGACCCCAGAAGGACTTGATTGAGGGGTCCTGGCTGTGCCTACAAGCTCTGCTGTACCCTACATTCCTGTTGTCCAATAAACCTTCTGTTTTACTGGCTGCCTGAGAGTCACTGTGGGTCCCAGGAAGAGGGGTGCAGGACCAGACTCCCCCACACTCCATGACACCTTCCAAACCTAATATGCTATGATTCTAAGTGAGGTGCCCAGGGCAGAGCAGCTGAGTGCCCAGCTGTGACAAAGTGGGAATGTTCTTAATGTTTTCTCTGAATAATGTGTGGGTGCCTCAGTTTCCCCTATGCATTTCTTAGGTATCTAGGTGGTGGGATGGGGGTGTGTGATTGTTGCAGAGCCCTAGAGGACAGGTGTGATGCTGTCTCCTGGTAACTGATGGTCTAGGCCCCTCCCCTGCAAGGTGCTAGATGAAGGTGTTGGAGAACAAGGAGATCAGGGGCCTTGTAGCCCGGGAAAGAGATGAGGGGCTGGAGGAGGTTTCAGTTTGGAGCTGGCTGGGAAAATGGAGAGAGACTCAGAACCGGGGTCTGGGCTCCCCATCCCCCAAGATGGATCTGACTGAGGGGTCCTGATCTCTGTACCTACAAGCTCTGTTTTAGACCGTGTTCCTGTCATCTAACAAATCTTCTGTTCTCCCGGCTGCCTGAGAGTCATGTCTGACTGCGAAGCAAAGTGGGGGTGCAGGGCCCTCTGGTTTCCCCAGGACCCCGCCCAGGCAGACTCACTGTGGGAAGCACACAGAACCTGGAGAGAGAGGTCAAGGACCTGCTGGCTTTAGATGTGATCCAGCCGTTTAACAGCCCATGGGCCTCACATGTGGGCCTAGACCCCAAAAGGACGGGTCGATCCAATTCTGTGAGGACTATTGAAAGCTTAAACCATCACGGTGTCCAATGCCGACCCCATGCCTAGGCCTGGGGAGATTCTAGACAAGCTGAGGGGGCTCAGTACCTCTCTACTATGGCTCTCACCAAGGGCGACTGGCAGATGCCAGGTTGAAATCTGCCTTCGCCACCCCTTTGGGTCCTGCCTTTCGACCTCAAGGGACGCCAGCTACCTCCCACTGCCGGGTGGGTCAGTTACTCAGGGGGATGGAGAACTTGGCCCTGGCGGACGATGACATGTGTGTCTTTAGCCAGACCTGGGAGGAACACGTGTCCCAGGTGAAGAGGGGGCTGGGCTGCCTGAAGGAGGCACGACTGATGGTAAAAGCTGGAAAGTGTAAGTTGGGAACGGCAGAGGTGTTGTACCTGGGCCACAAGGTGGGGAGCAGCTGCCCAAGCCCAGAGCTGGCCAAGGTGGTGGCGATCAGAGATTGGCCCATTCCCCAGACCAAGAAACAAGCCCAGGCCTTTTTCAGGATGGCGAGGTGCTACCGGAGGTTTGTACCCCAGGTTAGCCCCCTAGCTGCCCCATCCCTGAGCTATGTGAGAGAAGGAAGCCAGAGGAGGTGGTCTGGACCGAGCAGTACCAGAGGGCTCTCTCTATACTGAAGGAGGCTCTAATCCAGGGCCCGGTAAATTTGGCAAACCCAGACTTTGCTGAGCCTTTTGCTGTGGTCACTGTCGCCTCAGACGCAGGGCTGGGCACAGTGCTGATGCAAGCTGATGCTGAGGGGGGGAGACACCCCAGTGGGTACCTGAGCAAGAAACTGCTGCCCTGGGAGCAGAACTCTGTGGCCTCAGAGAAGAAATGCCCAGCCATGATGCCAGCCCTTAGAAAGCTGCAGCTGAATCTATTTGGGCGGCGCTTTACCGTGTGTACTGACCACTCTCCTCTGACGTGGCGGCATCAAATGTGAGGGGCTGATGCTGAGCTGCGGGTGACAGAGACACCTGGTCAGAGGGTGGCAAGGTCAAGCTGGGGGCTCTTAACCACGAGAGCCCGAGTTGCAGCCCTCCAAACTGGAGCGCTGTGAAAAGATCCAATCCTAGTTTAAACTCCAGAGGTATTGGGGTGTCAAAAGGGCCCGGGCCACATAAACCTTCCCACACGCAGCCTGCAAGCGCCATCAAGCACAACAAACCCACGGGAGAACCTGAAACTGGAAGGGCCTGGTATAACCCCCACCAAGGAATGGGAGAGATGATGGGGCATCCGTGGGAGCATTGGTGGGTTCAAACTTCCCAAGGTCACTGGCTGAAGTGACCTCGCTCAGTTCGGTCTTGAAGGTGGGAGAGATGTGATGAAGTGGGACTGTTCTTAATGTTTCCTCTGAATACTGTGTGGGAGCCTCAGTTTCCCCTATGCATTTCTTAAGTATCTAGGTGGTGGGATAGGGCTGACTGTTGCAGAGCCCTAGAGGGCAGGGGTGACCCTGCTCCTGGTAACTGATGGCCTGGGCCCCTCCCCTGCAAGGTGCCAACTGAAGGTGTTGAAGACCAAAGAGATCAGGTGGCCTCATAGCCTGGGAAAGAGACAAAGGCCTGGGGAGGGGCTGGAGAGTTTCGATTTGGAGCTGGCTGGAGGTGGGGGGATGCGAAGGCCCAGAACATGGGTCTGGGCTCCCCACCCCCCAAGATGGACTTGGCTGAGGGGCCCGGTTCTCTGTATCTACAAGCTCTGTTTTAGACCGTGTTCCTGTCGTCTAATAAACCTCTGTGTTACGTGACTGAGAGTCACGTCTGACTGCGCAGCAAAGTAGGGGTGAAGGACCCTCTGGCTTCCCCAGGACCCAGCTGGGGTGGACTCGCTGTGGGAATCGCACGGAGGGGCAGAGGATACTGAATACTCCCAGGTGAGACCCAGGAGGTGAAGCCCTGTGAGCTTCTTGCCTGGAGACAGTCTGCTCCAAGGGAGGAGGCGGCTCCCCAAAGTCCTGCCTGGCTTTGTGGGGAGCAGTTCCAGAGCATCGCCCGGGGACTTTGTGACAGCAGAGTCCCAGGGCCATGCCATGCGACACACACGCCTGCTCTCCAGCACACTCAGTTACACCCAGTGGCCCATGAGCCATGCACCTTCCCCCACTGGACATGTGCTCTGGGTTGTGGGAGCGGTCACGGTGTCTGAGCACTGTCCAGCCATGCAGCAGCCCCCTACCTAGCAGCGCTTCATTCTCTCTAGCCCTCTCCCCAGGAGGAGCTCCGGGGCTGGGGCTTTTCTAACTAACCCCTTGGTGCCCTGTGCTGGGGGTCTCGGCCTGCACGGGGCAGTGGTGCCCGTTCTGACCTACTGCATCACATGGGGCAGGGAACCTCCGACGGCAGCATCTGAGCAATCCCATTGCTGTTCCCTGGGCTAGAGAGACCAGGGAGGCCTCCCAGTGACCCCGAACCTGCCACATGCCAGTGCAGCTGTTCCCAAGAGGGAGGGACTTCATCTTGTTGCTAGACTCAGCTGCCAGCCCTCGGCTCTCACGCTGTCTGCCAGCCTACAGAGCCCCCGTCACCAGAAACCTCCTCCCGGGTGGGTGCCCCCAGACCACAATCGAGTCACCTCTGGGCCGGGTCCTGGACAAACTAACTAGTGAGCCACTAACGACTCGGACTCTCTCAATCAGCATTTCCAGGCCTTGACTCCTTCTTGGGGCTCTTTTCTGAACCCTTCCAGTGTGTCCAGTGACCTGTGCTGAGTGTGGCCCCAGGGCTGGTCTCACTGGAGTAGCCTACACAGGCAATTCCACCTCCGGCCGCTCCTGGCCACGGCCGTGCTCACCCAGCCCAGGAGCCCCTCTGGGGTGCATGCTGCACAGGGCCTGTGTTCAGCTGCTTTCCTCACAGCCCCCAGGTCCTTCTCCGAGCGGCTGCTCCCCAGGATACAGCCCATCTGAGGAGCATGACAAGAGTCCTGCACTTAGGATAGAAGAATCCCAGGCACCGCTATAGACTAGCTACCGACTGGCTAAGCGGCAGTTCTGCAGAAAAGGACCTGGGGGTTACAGTGGATGAGATGCTGGATGTGAGTCAGCAGTGTGCCCCTGTTGCCAAGAAGGCTAACAGCATATTGGGCTACATTAGTAGGGGCATTGCCAGCAGATCGAGGGACATGATTATTCCCCTCTATTCGACACTGGTGAGGCCACATCTGGAGAACTGTGTCCAGTTTTGGTCCCCCTACTACAGAAAGGATGCAGACAAATTGGAGAGTCCCGTGGAGGGCAACAAAAATGATTAGAGGGCTGGAGCACATGACTTATGAGGAGAGGTTGAGGGAACTGGGATTGTTTAATCTGCAGAAGAAAAGAATGAGGAGGGATTCGATAGAAGCCTTCAACTACCAAAGAGGATGGAGCTCGGCTGTTCTCAGTGGTGGCAGATGACAGAACAAGGAGCAATGGTCTCAAATTGCAGTGGGGGAGGTCTAGGCTGGATATTAGGAAACACTATTTCACTAGGAGGGTGGTGAAGCACTGGGATGGGTTCCCTAGGGAGGTGGTGGAATCTCCTTCCTTAGAGGTTTTTAAGGCCCAGCTTGACAAAGCCCTGGCTGGGATGATTAAGTTGGGAATTGGTCCTGCTTTGAGCAGGGGGTTGGACTAGATACCTCCTAAGGTCCCTTCCAACCCTGATATTCTATGATTCTACGACGGAGACCATGGCAGCACTTTACCCTGGGCCCTGCCCCTCCCTCGGGCAGCACGGCCGTATCCCAGGGCCGAAGTGCCGGGTGCAGCAGGAGATGAGTCTGCCTCCCTCCACTGACAGCAGCAGATCCCCATCACTGCCAGTCGGGCGGTTTCTGTCCCACGCTCTGGCCTAAATCCGGGCTGTGCCAGGCCCATGGCTTCCTAGCTGCCTTGGGCTTCCGGCTGGGAGCTGCTCAGGATCGCCAGGCTCCTGAAGATCCATTGGGCTGTCTGCTCCTTCATCCCACCCAGGTCCCTGAAGGCATCCCTGGACCCTCGTCCTGGTGAATTGCCACAAGCTCATACCGTCTCCTCCATGGCAGATCCCCAAGGAGCGGCCCCTTGGCCTGCAGTGCCTGCGCTCCTCCCAAAGCCTGCCAGAATGACCAGCGGTCTGCAGCTGAGCCTAGCAAGGCTGAGCAGGCAGCGGAGGGGGAATGACAGACATCCTGGCTACTTCTGTGCCAGGGTGGTGGCTGAGGCAGAGCTCTGGGCAACACTAGCTCTATCATGGCATCCGGCAGTGCCCATAACTCCCATGCTGGGGGACTCTGGATGCCGCACGGCCTCCACAAGGATCTCTCTGGTCCTCTGGGGGTCAGCAGCCTGCCTCCCACCTGAGCCTGGGACATGCCCACAGCCCTGTGATCAGCGGTGCTCTGCGGGAGCCAGCAACGGGCCGCTGGCTGTGGCAAGCAGCAGGAGCCCATCTCTCCCCATGCCTAGAGCCCAGCGCACGACACCCCTCAGCACAGCTCTCTGCCCCGTGCCCAGCAGCAGGCAAGGAGCAGAGCCAGAAAGGAAACACCACCAGGTCACGATACCACTCGGCTACAGACCGAGGTTACTGCGTCTGCAGCTCACAGGACAGGCTCAGAGACGGGCAGGGAGCCATTCGAGCCTGCCGGAGCAGGGACTGCTCAGCAAGGCTGGATACAGATGGGCCAGCAAAGGTGGATCGCAGGCTCCCATTTGCCCTCTCACAACACAAGGACGAGGGGACCCTGCAAGACTGAAAGGCAGCACACTGAAAACAGATCCCACAGCAGCCAATTAACCTGTGGAAATCACTGGCACAGGCCCCAGCTAGCCAGGTGCTTACGTGGTCCCTATCCCACGTTCAGCGGGAACTGACGGACAGGCCGGCAGACCCCATGCAGTGCACTGGAGCCTGCCGGGAAGACGTGGGTCCCAAGCAGGGGCTGGGGGTTCCAACTGACTGCACTAGCAGTAGCCACCCCTGGCCCCCCGCATGCCCGCAGCTCCGCCAGCCTTGGAGGGCAGAGCCCCAGGAGGCAGGTGCTTTGCCTCAGTGCCAGCATGGCCTGGGCTCGAGGCTCTGCTCACCCTCGGCGGGTGCCAGCGAAAAGAAGCGGAGGAATTCAGCCGTAACAGGCACTAATCCCCACGGCTGCTCTTCATCCAACACATTCCTCACGGGCTCTAATGTTCCACAGCTAAAGAGCCACCAGGAACTAGCCCAGGCAGGACGGGGCCCCAGCCCCTCCCGGTTGCCCTCGAACACAGCACCCTGGGGAGGGCAGGAGGCACAGCCAACGGGTCCTGCCCCATCCTCCCCAAGCCACACAACCTGCCCCGAAAGCTCAGGTTTCGCTCACCAGTCCTGCCCCAGGAGAGCTGCGCTGACATGTGGGCCACAGTGAGCTCACACCCCCAAGGGGAGGGGCAGGACCCCTCAGCCCAGTGCTGGCCTGAGGTTCCCCACCCCAATGAGGCTACCAGCAGGGATTAGCACTGGCACCCAGCCGCCCCAGCCATGGGCCAGGCCCCGCTGTGCCAGGCGCTGGACATACAGAGCCACCCACCGGTGCATGGCCCAGAGAGGAGACAGCCGGCCCTGACCCCCACACCCTGCCTCGGCACCCAGAGCAGACAGGGCACCGTGCAGGGCCTGCAAGGAGTCCCAGGAGATATGCAGCCCTTCCCCCTCCACTGAGACGTACGAACACAGAACCCTGAGACCCACCCCCTTCCCAACCCGTGGGCACCTGCCAGCGCCCCCACTCCTGCCCCACCCCACTGGCACTTTCCAATCAACAGGCCCTGAATACCAAATGGGAGAGGCCTGCTTCCACAGCGCAGTCCGGGGCAGTGCTGGGGGAAATCCCAACCCAGCCCAGCGCTCACTGGTGCAGCAGGGGTCAAAGGCTCTGAACCAGGGGAGCAGCCGGCCCCTGCCCACCTCTCTCCTCCCCAGTGGGAAGGCACTTTGCAATGCACATCTATGGAAATCAGCCAGGGCAGCGTCCACCGCAACACAACCCAAGCCCTGGCCAGAGACCAGGTTCAGTCAGGAGACCCCCCCGCACCCTGGAACCATCAGCAGGAAGGGCCCCCGCCAACAGCTGGAAAGGTGCAATCCAAGGCAGCTGTCAGGGGTGCCTCAGAGGCAGGGCTGGGATCTGACTGGGCCGCGCTAGGTCTGCCAGCAAGAAGGGAGCGAGGAACCCCATTCCTCAAGCTCAGCTGGGGCAGAGAGTCAACGAGACAGAACAGCAGCGAGATCCAGAGCCTTCCTGCTGCCCAGAGCACCGGGGAGCTCCCACCCTCGGCAGAGAGGTCCTGGCATCCCTGGACTCCGGCGGAGTGCCTAGGATGACCAGACGATATTTGGGTGGTTGTCCCACGTCCTGACCGATCTCTGGTCGGGACGCAATTTGTCCTGCTATTTTGCTCCACTGGCAGTACTCAGCTTTTTTTTTGCTCCGCCAGTGGACCCCCCCCGCCCCCGGGTCCCGCTAATTTTCTTCATCTCATCTGGTCACCCTAGGAGCGCCGAATGCTGGGAGACAGAGCTGCAGGCCACCCCTACTTCTACAGCCGGCTGCTCTGCCTACCCCAGGTAGCTGGGATCCCGCTCCACGGGCTGGCTTCCCCACCCTGCGCCCCGCACAGCTTGGCCCCTCCCAGCCCACACTGCCTCGCCCAGCCTTTGGGCCTCTTGCTCTGTCCTGGGATGCCAGGCCCAGCAGGGCCCCTGCCTGCAAACCAACCCCTCCTGCCCAGCCACAGCCAGGCCAGGCAGCTCTGTCTTCCCTCCCATCTCCATGGTGAGAACTCAGGCATCTCCAGGTGCATTAGCCAGCTGCTCAGCACACCCTGCCAGCCCCTGGGAAGGGCCTCAGACTGTCCTGTGTCAGACAGTGATCTTCTCAGCACCCGACTGCAGCAGCACCATTCAAACAGGGGTGGAGCCTGCCCCGCTCCACAAGACCGAGCGCAGAGCCAGCACGCCCAAGGGGGCGCGGGGGCCTGCAGAACTGCTGCCTGAAGCACAGAGGGAGGCAATGCAGGCCAGAGAGCACCTGGGCACAGAGAAGCCTTCCCAATGTGCTGGCAGAGGTTCATGCCAGGCAGACGGCTAGCAGGTGAGTGGGGGCTGCTAGCACTGCCCTGCCTCTGGACCCACTAGCTGCAATGGGCTGGCCCCTCGGCAGCGAGATCTCCTGAGGGCCTGCGGGAGGGAGGAGGCGGGAGCCCATGGGGCAGGTGACAGGGTTTCTGATCACCCCATTGCCAGGCCTCATGCCCAGCCTGTCACCACCTCCCTGTCACTCTCAGCTCGCCCCAGGGCCAGGGGAGGTACCAACCAGAAGCCGATAGCCATTACCTGGCACCACAGGGCATGAAGTCGGTGGGGGAAAACCCGCCCAGTGAGCAGCATAGTCCAGACCCTCCCCAGCCCCCACCAGTGTCTCCGCCCCTGGCACAGGGACCCCAGAGTCGAGCTCTGAGACCCCTGGGCTCTGGTGGGCACCGTCCCCCCTGCCAGACCCTTCTCCCCAGCAGCGGCTGAGCCCCAAAGGCTGCAGGCCCCAGCATGCGCAGCTTGGTTCCAGATGGAGCACTGGAAGCTGGGAGCTGTAGTTCCCACGTGCCTCGCCACAGGGCCCAGCTGGACCACATCTGGCCCTGGGCTCACACGGTGGCCTGCTCTGACCAGAGTAACTGGCCCCAACCAGGCTCCTTCCCCCAGGCAGGATGGAGGGGTCAGGCAATAGCTCCCTGCTACACGCCCCCTCCCCCGGGACACAGCACTCCCCTCTGCCCTGGCGTGAGGAGTCCCTTGTCCAGCTCTGGCTGCGCAGCCTGGCTCCGGCACCCCGGCTCTGCTGGCACGCACAGAGCTGCAGCAAATCGCACAGGCTGCGGCCCCAGCACAGCTCACAGTGCCCTCCTCTTTCCCCACAACCGGAGAGGTGCCGAGATCCCCCAGGGCAGGGGAGCGCCTGCCCCCCACTCACCCCACAGCATGGCCTCCCGCGCAGGGATCCCGGGCACCCAGCCTCACAGGCGTCACTTCTCAGCAAGTTGCTTCTTGCTTAATGCAGAGGCTGCCGGGGCGTCTGCCCATCTCCGGGAGAGCCCTGGAAGGAGGGGCAGGCGACACAGCTGGGCAGCCGGGGGCCCCTCAGGCAGGAGTGGGAGCTGCCATCCCACCCACACAGGCCGGGACTGCTGCTGCCCGTTTGCTGGGCCAGAGCTCAGCTCTGCCGGGCCAGCCCAGTGCCAGAGCTGGACCTGGGTGCAAAGGCACCAGCTGCTCCGTCCTGTCCCAGACAGCGCTGCCCAGCAGGCTCTGAGCCCGCACTCCTGCCTCACGCTGGAGGCTTTTATACTCGTGTGAAAGGAAAAAGCAGCAGCGGCCAGACTTTGTTTCAGCAAGTCTGTAACAGGCGCGTTCCCCAAACAAGGCTGCCGGTGCCAAGTCTCTGTAACTGCTCCTTCGAGACCCGCGAGGCTGCAGCGAGCACTCCCGCTGGGCACAGCTGGCCTGCGGCTGGGCGGGGAGCCTGGCTTGCAGCACAAAGGAGGCCAATGTCCAGCACTGGCTCCAGAGCAGGGGTGGGAGAGAGGAAAAGGAGCAGCAGAGGAGTGAATGTAACCACTTCACCCGGGTCCGAGTGGGAGGCACTCATCTACCCTGGCAAGGGGGCCATATGAGTCAGGGCAATGGGGCAAGCTTGGGGAGTGGCTGGGGATCCAGCCCGAGCGCACTAAGTGCTGGCAGATGGGAGAAGAGGCTGGATCTGATTCCACAGGGGGGATGGGCATCTGGCCTGAGCACACCCAGAATTGGCAGGTGGGAGGAGAGGCTGGATCTGGCCCCACAGGGGGGCTGGGGATCCAGCCCGAGCGCACCCAGTGCTGGCAGGTGGGAGGAGAGGCTGGATCTGACCCCACAGGGAGGATGGGCAGCTGGCCCGAGCACACCCAGCATTGGCAGGTGGGAGGAGAGGCTGGATCTGGCCCCACAGGGGGGATGGGCATCTGGCCTGAGCACACCCAGCATTGGCAGGTGGGAGGAGAGGCTGGATCTGGCCCCACAGGGGGGCTGGGGATCCGGCCCAAGCACACCCAGCACTGGCAGGTGGAAGGAGAGGCAGGATCTGACCCCACAGGGGGGATGGACATCTGGCCCGAGCGCACCCAGCATGGGGAGGCAGGGTCAGCTCTGGCCCTGCAGGAATACCACAGGAGCCAACGGAGAACCTGGGGAATCTCACCAAATTCCAGGCCTGGAAAGGCAGCAGCAACTCCTCAGAGAATGCTCACTGGCCAAAAGGATGCCAGAGTAGGACTCCAGACTGGGTCACCCTGCCTTCCATCTCCCCTGCAAGAGGGCCCTTCTCAGAGCAGATCCCACTGCCCAGACACTCTGTCCCACGGGCAGTGGAGAGAAGACAGCCCCTCTCTCCTGGTGCTCTCAGCCAGCCAAAGGGAAAGACAGCCGTTGAGCACACGCTATAGAATATCAGGGTTTGAAGGGACCTCAGGAGGCATCTAGTCTAACCCCCTGCTCAACCTGTGGAATTCCTTACCAGAAGATGTTGTGAAGGCCAGGACTGTAACAGGGTTCAAAAAAGAACTAGATAAATTCATGGAGGACAGGTCCATCAATGGCTATTAGCCAGGATGGGCAGGGGTGGTGTCCCTGGCCTCTGTTTGCCAGAAACTGGGAATGGGCGACAGGGGATGGATCACTTGATGATTCCCTGTTCTGTTCATTCCCTCTGGGGCACCAGGCATTGGCCACTGTTGGAAGGCAGGATACTGGGCTAGATGGATCTTTGGTCTGACCCAGCCTGGCCACTCTTATCACAGAGTATCAGGGTTGGAAGAGACCTCAAGAGGTATCTAGTCCAACCCCCTGCTCAAAGCAGGACCAACCCCAACTAAATCATCCCAGCCAGGGCTTTGTCAAGCTGGGCCTTAAAAACCTCTAAGGAAGGAGATTCCACCACCTCCCTAGGGAACCCATTCCAGTGCTTCACCACCCTCCTAGTGAAATAGTGTTTCCTAATATCCAACCTAGACCTCCCCCACTGCAACTTGAGACCATTGCTCCTTGTTCTGTCATCTGCCACCACTGAGAACAGCCAAGCGCCATCCTCTTTGGAATCCCCCTTCAGGTAGTTGAAAGCAGCTATCAAATCCGCCTTCATTCTTCTCTTCTGCAGACTAAACAATCCCAGTTCCCTCAGCCTCTACTCACAAGTCACATGCTCCAGCCCCCTAATCATTTTTGTTGCCGTCCACTGGACTCTTTTCAATTTTTCCACATCCTTCTTGTGGTGTGAGGCCCAAAACTGGACACAGTTCTCCAGATGAGGCCTCACCAATGTCGAATAGAGGGGAATGATCACGTCCCTCAATCTGCTGGCAATGCCCCTACTTATACAGCCCAAAATGCCATTAGCCTTCTTGGCAACAAGGGCACACTGTTGGCTCATATCCAGCTTCTCACTCACTGTAACCGCTAGGTCCTTTTCTGCAGAACCGCTGCTTAGCCAGTCGGTCCCCAGCCTGTAGCAGTGAATGGGATTCTTCCAAGTGCAGGACTCTGCACTTGTCCTTGAATCGCATCAGATTTCTTTTGGCCCAATCCTCCAATTTGTTTAGGTCACCCTATCCCTGACCTTCCCTGCACCCTCACCAGAAGAGCTATACAGGAACCCGTGTGATGCCACAGGAGTCCCCCTGCTGGCCTGTTTGGTATCTGATACAACATCCTGCAGCAGGGAGTTGCACATGTAGCTGGAATCATAGGCAGGTCTGCGTGTCCAAGCTTGGGCTTTTGCAATTCCCTTCCCATGCTGCACTGACAAAGCGCTGGGCCTTCCCACCCAAGGGAGCACCGTGTCCATTCAGCGTGCAGCTATGCTCCCTCAGAGCAGCGCCAACGAGTCACACAGCCATCTGTGACTGGCAAGGAGACTGTATCCCGTACGGGCGCACAAGGACCAAGGCCCGGTTACACACCAGATGGACTCGGCCGTGTTGCCCGGCTAAGTGTCAAGTGGCCACCTCGGGAAACTCTGAGTACAGAGCATGCAGCTCAGCTGGTGAGCGGCCACCAGCTACCAGGAGCACATCTTACCCAGCCTCCATTCGCTGCACTCGTGCCCCCCAGAATAGCAAGTCCAGGCCTCGATCCTTATTCTCCAGGTTATCTGAAAGGGTCCACAGCTCGGCTCTGTCCAGTGCATGGGCAGGGGATGGAGCTTGCTCAGGGGCCAGTCCCAGCCTGGAGTGAACCCCACAGACCAACCTAGAGCTCCCCGCCTTCCGCTTCCCATGCTGGGTGCACTCCTCTGAGCTGCCGTCTGTCCTACACAGAGAGCACAGGGTCTAAAAAGCCTCCCCCTACGCCCATACTTACAGGAGAGCGGGGCTATCCCAGAAAGCTGGGACCCTGGAGCCCCAAGTGTGACCCTGTGGCCTTCCTGGGATTGGCTGTGGGGGCTTGAAGGATTTTGCATAACAAGGAGTTTGGGGGAACGATCCCAGGCTGTAAGGATCTATCTGGGGAACCAAGGGTTGAAGGGGGCTCTTCCCTTGAGCAGATCCGGTCAAGCTCCAGGTTAGAGAGAAGGCGAGCATTTCTAAGAGGCAGGGAAGGGAGCCGCTCACAAAGGGCTGCAGACAAGCCTCTATTGCTGGCAATGTTTAAATCAGGCGTGGCTGCTTTTCCTAAAAGCCCTGCTCTAGTCCAGCCGGGATTCAACGCAGGGCAGCCCTGAGGCTGAGGTCAGACTACAGGATCACAGGCCCCAGAACCGCTGGTCCCCCTGGGGTGGGGGAGAGACAGGACAAGCCGCCCACGGCAGACACTAGGTATGATGTTTGCTCAGACTCCCTGGTGCGGAGAGCAGTGTACAGATGTGAACAGCTCGGGGCAGAGAAAGTGCTGCAGCCTTCAGGCCTGAAGCACCCGCTCAGGAACCTCACAAAATACCTTCCAGTGAAGAAGGCACAAGGATGGCCCACGGGTGGGGGCTGCTGTATTTTCTGTATCAGTCAGTCCAGAGCTCCTGGGCACAAGGCGCTCGCAGCCACAGCCTGGCACTGCTGAGCCGGGGCTCTACGTCCCATACGGGAAGCCCCCGGAGGAGCTCTGGGCGCCGACGCCGTAAGGGCCCCAGAGAGCCGGCACTGGCTGGTGAGCAGGCACAGCTCCACTCCTCATGGCGGGAAGGGCTGCCCAGCCCAGCACTGGGGCCACCCCCTCTCCTCCTTCGCCCAAACACCAGGGACTCCAGAGCTCTCATGCCCAATCCCATGCTCAGTCAGCCCCCGGCTGGCTCCCACCCATCTCCCAGGAGCTCTGGGATGCAGGGACCAGAGCTGAGTGCAGAGTCTCAGAGAGTTTCTCCAGAGGCCCCCCAGAGGGGCTGTCAGCCCTGGGGAAGAGGTCTGTGTGTGCAGCCGCCATCCTCCCTGGGGCTCCAATCCCTCCTGCAGCCACCACGCCTGATCTGCTGCCCCCAGCCGCTCCCCTCACTAAGGCAGCCAGCGGAGCAGGCAGGGACTCCCCACTCCTACTCACGCCTTCCCCTGTGAATCGTCACCACAAGACTCGCTTCCTCCCCGCCCAAACTGTCCAGCCAAGGGGTCTCCTGCTGAACCCAGCAAGACCCTGCAGGCCCCTGAAGTGGAGAAGAGTCCCCCTGCAGCCCATGCCAGCGGGAGGGGTGTCCTCGTGGAGAGTTCCCCAGGCTGCCCCACCCCTTCATGTACCTGCAGCAAAGGCATTGGCAGCTGCTCCCCGCTCCAGCCACCACCCCTCATGGCTAGAGGGGAAGGAGTCAGAAGGTTAACAACACAGCCCCACAGCAGGCCTGGGAGGGCAGGAGGCAGAGCGGAGCAGCCTAGCTGGGCACCCCTCCCCTACAGAATGAGGAAGCTCAGCTGGGAATGGGGATAGTGCGAGGTAGCGCCCTGACAGGCGGGATTCCCCAGCCCCCCAGGACACCGTCTGCATGGCAGCGCCCATCTGCCCAGCTCAGGGGCCAAGAGCCGTGATAGTCACAGTCACAGACCCAAGGACAAGCCTGGGCTGCAGCTCCACTGCCCGGGGTATCGGAGCTAAGCTGGGTGGGGTCCGTCTGCACCCACCCCCATTGGACTGCAGCAGGGACAGAGCAGAGACGGGCGCCCCTCGGACTGCTGGGAGCCAAGGGAGCCATCCAAGCACCCGCACCGTGGAGCAGGGGGTTTGCCACCCTGCTTCCCCATGGCGCCTGCCCGGGCAGAAGCCACGACAGAAGGAAACGGACTGAGGTGTCCCCCAGAGGGCTGTGCCGGGAGCTGCTCCAGCCCAGCAGCAGGGAGGAGACTGACAGGTGCCAGCCAGGAAGGATCATTACGGCAATGAAATCCCTCTGCCTTTGGCAGCCTGCTTGAAGCACTCCAGTGACCCGGAAGAGCCTGAAAGGGGGCTGGGCACCCCGCCCCCTGAAGGCAGTGGGGCTAATTGCTCTAACAGGCAGGGGCGCACTGAGCCTGCTCAGCACAGACCCTCCCAGCAGCCAACGGCGGCTCAGACAGGCTGTACCATGGGGGCACCAAGGCCAGACCCTTCCCCCTCCCAGCCCAGCCTTCCTGGCTGCCACACAAAGCGACCCGACGCGGCGGGAGCCATCCTAATGAGAGCCCGAGCTGTGGGAGGAGCAATCCCCATCCTGGCGCGGCCCTAGCCCCACACTCTGCGGGGAGGAACATGGCACGGCCAACACCATCCCCACGCAGCTCCGGGAGCCCTCGCCCCTGTGCCCTCGGCACTGCCAGCGCCCCACGGCTACCCGCATCCCCCTGGCATCCCCCCCACACACTGCCAGAGCTTCCGGACCCCTCGCCCCCACAGCACTGCTGGTACCTGGGACCCTGGCCCCAGTGCTACCTCCACCCCCCACAGACACACACCCTGCCAGCGCCCCGGGACCTTGGCCCCACAGCTACTCCCATCCCCCTGCCACCCCCCCCCCCCACTGCCAGTGGTTTTGGAGCCCTCGCCCCTTCGCCCCCACAGTACCCGGGACCCTGGCCTCAGCGCTACCCCCACGCACCACAGACACACACCCTCCCAGCGCTTCGGGACCCTGGCCCCAGCGCTACCCCATCCCCCCCCCCACACACCCTGCCAGTGCCTCAGGGACCCTGGCCCCAGCGCTATCCCCATACCCCCACACACAGTCACTCCCCCCACAGCTGGCATCACCCCCACCACATGGCCAGCGCCTAAGCCCAGCATGCAGGGCTGCAGAGAACACACTCATCTTCTTCCTCGCAGCGGTGACCCCCTAGGTCCTGCAGACAGACACAGCGGCAGGACACTAGCTCTGGGGCCTGTGAAACAGGCCGCGTCCAGCACATCCACAAGGGAGAGGAATCGTGCTGGACAAGTGCCCCGTACATCACTCAATCACTCCCAGCATTACACAGCCACCCAGCGCGGGACCAGCACACGCCCTCAGGCTGGCCATTTGCCCCCCAGGCCTGCAAGGGGTCACCAGCGACACAAATCGGTAACTTTCAGCAGAGCCCAGGGACCTTCGAGCGCAGCAAACGCATGTCATGGGATAGCCAACTCCTCAGCAGAGCAGAGCTGGAAGAGCAGGGGGCTGCGAGTCAGGAGTGAGGAGCACTGCAGTCAGATGGAGGAGCTCGGGGCTGGAAGAGCAGGGGGCTGGAAGGGTGGGACACTGACAGAGCTGAGGAGATACCTGGCTCGGAGGTGCACCTTGCAGCCCTGAACCATCCCATCCCCTCCACTTTCATGGCTGTCAGCCTGCTAAGGGAGGTCTCTGAAGCAGAGAACAGCTGAAGTACCGGGAGTGGGGGGTGTCTACCCAACATCATTGTCCTACGTCAAACCAAATATCTGGGGCTTCCTGCACGCTCCCTGTGCCCCAGCAAGGGAGCCACCTCTGCCAGGGCGCGGCGTCTGGACAGACTCACCTGCACAGTGACTGCCAGCTCTGCTGGAGCTCAGGACAGGCAGCGCAGAGAAGGGACTGATCCACCCAGCACCATTCCACGAGTCACTGAAACACAGAAAGGACAGTAATGGGTTAACAGCAGTGCCCATCCCCACTTCACTGCCTCCCCCAGCCCGCCCACCCCCGTTCTCTCCAGGTGACACCAACCCCAACCCTCCAGGAGCAAGCGCCAACCGGAACAAAGTGGCTCCGGTCCCAATTGTATGGTACGATCACTCCCCAAAGCATCCTGGGAGAAGACTTGCAGACCCAAGGTGGACAGGGCATTAGACACGGGATCGATACCCTCCAATCTGGCCCCAGGGCATGGGTGTCACGGAATCCCTGGGTGATGCTCTGGAACTGCTCCCCACCAAGCCAGTCAGGACTTTGGGGAGCTTCCTCTCCCTCGGAGCAGACTGTCTCCAGAGCAAGGTGCTCAAACGGCGTCACCTCCTGGGTCTCTCCTTGGAGCATTCAGCATGCTCTGCCCCTCCGTGCGCTTCCCACAGCGAGTCGCCCCAGCAGGGTCCTGGGGAAGCCACAGGGTCCTGCACCCTCCCTTTGCAGTCAGAGGTGACTCATCCCCCAGGTCTGCACTTCACTCCTCGTCCCGCCAGCTCCAGATTAACACCCCCCTCCAGCCCCTCCTCTCTGCTCAGCTCCTTTCCCGGGCCAGGAGGTCACCTGATCCCTTTGTCTCCAACACCTTCAGTTGGCACCTTTGCAGGGGAGGGGCCTAGGCCATCAGTTGCTAGGAGACAGAGTGCCAGGAATTTAGGTGCACTGGCCCTTTGCTCTGTAGCAATCACACACCCTTATCCCACCACCTGGATACCTAAGAACTGCAGAGGGGACACTGAGGCACCAACACAGTATTCAGAGAAAACATTAAGATCATTCCCAGTTCATCACAATGGGGAACAGCTGGCTCGGGGGGGCAGGGAATGGGGACATGGGGCTTTTCCCCTTTAGGGGACACCAGCTCCAGTCCTGCCCCAAAGCAGGGGCCTTGCTAGCCCAGGGAAGGAGTAAGGAATGGGCACAGAGAATGTCACGTCTAGAGCACCAGTTCCAGGGTGATCCAGGCATTCCCAGTTTCCAGGCTTGATTGCTGAGACTTATTACAGAGGTTCTCTGAAAGCCACTCGTTAGGGCTGTGTCCTGAAATGGGCTTCAAATTCCTGTTTCTGGCCCTGCTCCATTCGCCCCCAATGACCAGCACTCATTCGAAGGCCAGAAGGGACCCATTTACCCAGAGAACCTCACCAGGGCTGGTAAAGGAATGGCCACCCCCTACTTCCAGCATCCAACCCAGCACTGCTGTGTGTGCTTGAGTGGGCCTGGCAGAGTTGCCCAGGTGTGAGGGGCTGGCGAAGGGCGCAAGGCAGGCTGATGCTCCTGGGGCGGCTGAGTTCAGGCTGTGCTGGTGGAAAGGGGGAGCCTCTGGCGGGGCCAGGGGTAGATCCGCATTCATCTCCTTGCACTTGTGGGTAGGAGTCAGGCATGCCGTGTGTGCCACAAACCGAACTGCTTCACACCTGCACTCCTGCATGTGCACTGCGCCTAACGATGCAGCTGAACAGCCTCAGAAAGCCACACTGGTGCAGAACATCGCAGCCTGCCTGCTCAGCAGCGTAGGGCTGGCTCCACTCCGCATCTTCTCCTCACTGAACAGAGGCTCATTCAAGGTTTCTGCCCTGATTTGCAAAGCCCTCCATGGGGCTGGCCCTAGCTCCGAGAGCCCTTGTGACAAAGTGGGAATTTTCTGTAATTCTTTCCTGAAACCAGCATGTGCCTTGTTTTCCCTACACTTTGCATGGCTGGGCGGGGAGAGATACCATCTGGATGGAATGAAGAGTTATTAAGGATCTGGTTGAAACCACCCCAGCTCACCAAGGGGGTCACGAGACAATGGAGCAGCAGCTACTCAAGGATTTAGGATCCCAGCTGAAGAACAAAGGCCTGAGGTGTGAGCGTTGGCTTCTGCCGGACGCTCTCTCACCTGGGACCTAACGAAGGAAAGACAGAGAGCCTGAAAATGGGGTTCCTGGCAGCGTGGCTGGTGCGCGGGGCTGAGCAGCACGGACTCGGCGTTACCCTTCAGGTCTGCCTGCTGACCTAAGGACGGCCGATGCCATGTGCCAGGTGAACCCACCTGGTCTGAGTGTCGCTGGAACATGCTGAGGTGCAGCGGTCCCTGCGGAGCGGGTGAGTCTCTGCCAGGAGTCTGGCTCAGTTGCTCTTACAGGGCAGAGCTCACGCGGTGTAGGGGGCTGGTGCCCCAGAGGTTCAGGTTCAGCAGGTGGTGAGGCCTGCCCTGGAGGCTGAGTGAGACTCCTGGGGCTCTGGCACACTGAAGACGTTCCTCCACCAGACTGAGGTGTTGCCCCGATCCTGTGGGTACATGACACCCCTTCCCTCCACAACCCCAAGCTCACACCACAGCTCCGTTCTGACAGAAGAATTCAACTGTCGCCCAACTGCAGAAGACTCACAAGTACAGGAGACAACTTGCTAGGAACTGGCCCTAGGAACTCTCTGCCACAAGGGAAGAGACCCACAGCCGCACCGCACGGCTCTCAGACTCAGCTTCCTCTCGAGCCAGGTCAAAGGCCAATAGACCTGGTACCCACTGAAGCCATCTCTCTGCTGGGCAAGGCAGGCAGAGGGATTGTTGCGGTTCTATTTTTAGCTCCTAGGGCGGTGCTCAGACAGCGAGGGGACCACACAATTAGCTGAGGCACAATGGAGCAGCAGGAGACAGCGCTGTGTTCGCAGCAGCGTGGAGGCTGGAGAGAAAGTGACAGTGATCAGGCAAGAGACGCTCAGGGCACAGACACCGTGAAAGGGAGACAAAGCTGGCAGCGAGCTGATGGGCAGGGGAGACAAGAGCGGTCCTGGAGATGCCAGGTGGGGGACAGGAGTCCTGAGCAGGAGGAGGGGTTGGGTTCTCAGGAGAGGCAGCTGGACACCTCAGGGCAGAGAGGCAGAGGCCCAGCTCAGAGAGATCTGAGAAGGCCCAGTGGACCGGTGGCGATGGAGGACAAACCTGAGGGACGCCGACAGGCCTGGGGGAGAGGGGTGGGCAGCCCAGCTGGGGACGGGAGAGCCAGTGAGCAGACAGGCATGGAAGAGGAGGGAGCAGAGATTTACAGCCTGGAGGAGGGCGCCAAGGAGAGCTGAACCAGCTTGGAGGAGAGCAGGCAGGGAGCTGGAGGAGACGCAGGAGGAAGCAGCAAGTTCTTGGGTAGTGACAAGTGTTTCCTTTACAGCTGGCCCAGGCCGAGGAAGTTGGGGGCTCAGCACCGAGTAGGGGCTGAGGGGAAGAGAGGGACTGAGGAAGGAGGCTGTGGACGGAGACGATGCTAGGGCAGTACCAGGATGCTCCCTGGCGGCAGTGCAGGAGCCCAGGCTATGCAAAGCGGG